>NC_079151.1:82264323-82571031 GCF_947563725.1 Argiope bruennichi | reverse complement strand
AATGTTTATTTAAGAATAGGTTGAATCAAAAATATAGATTGAATTACTTGAATTCTCCATCGATCGAAAAAATTTAATTTTCCATACATGAAGTATTACTCTAATTGATTGAGATAATTTAATAATGCTGTCAGATGAACTGTTCTTAATAAGCAAACATCAATCCCATCGGCACATTTGTGTGTTTTTTCTTTTTATTTGAAAAATAAATTAATTTGGTTTAGATGATATTAGAAGATCACGTAAAAGAGCTGCGTAATTTCTTTAATACAAATACAAGAATTAATACAATTAACAATTAAATTAATTTCATAAAAATACAAATGTGCAGCGAAGTAATTAAAAGAGATTAATCTACTTAGCAGAAAAAATAAAGCATGACTTAGATTTTAAAAAAATATTTTTATTTTTATATATTATTCAAATATTTAATAATATATTATTCAAATTTATATATTATTCAAATATTCAATAATTCAAATATATTATTTAATATATTATTCAAATAATATTCAATAATCTGGTTAATTGTAAGATTCATAATAACTCAAGAGAGCAGCGCATTTATATGAATATTTATATTCTTTTCAGATATTTTATAATTACTTACACAATTTGAATTCACTTCTAGAAAATATTGGTGAAAAAATCCTGAAATTTTATAATTTGTAAACAAAAGCTTAACTATTTCGGAAATGAATTTTAAAAAGATATAAATTAATCTAAATATGATTTCGTCAATTGAAATCAATTAATCTTAAATATACTTGATTATTCTGTCAAACCAAAATGTTAGGATATAGAAAAATTAAAAATGATTTTTCGTAGCTGCTGTAAAGAAATCTATTAAATTGTGCAAAGAAGTTTTCCGAATTCCCTAATTACGCATTATTATATTTTTCAAACAAAAGCATTATGAATTAAAAACAATTTAAATTATTTTCTTTGATAACGCGTTTTGTTGTCGGGTAAAATTTTGAGTACAAAGATAAGTAAATGCCATTTAAGAAACAGAATGCAAGACCGTAAATTGGCAAGTAAATAAGCATTCTTCCTTAATATTTCATACTAGCAGGTGTTTACATGATGCCATGTTTGCAAAGGGGTAAATAAACGCAGTTTTAAGAAGCGTGGTGGCTCTCTTTTCAAACGTGGTGCATAAGTGGTTATGATGTATTTTACTTCAGAAATTTAACAAAAAATAGAATCTCTGCTACCATGTACTGAAGCTCTTGCTCATAAAGATTGTTTCTCTTAAATGTTTGTGAGACGCCTTGCATAATTAAAGAGATTTTGCATGATTTGAAATGACATGTTTTGAAAATTTATTTTAATGATTTTAAATTAAAAACATGTTCATTATATTTTACTATGTTTTGTCCGCATTATCATCTAACTAAATATAAAATGTTTAGCTTCTTTTGAAATTTTTTACAGAATCACACCGGTGGATTTATTTTTCATGTTTTATGAACCCCCTCAATCGAACATTGCAGTGAATAAACCACCAATAATTTTCATTCATGGGCTTATGTCGACACCTTACTGTTGGAACAAAGTGAGAAATGAAATATGTGAAAAAACAGGGCGAAAGGTAAAGAATTACATTTTATCAGAAACATTATATATTCTTTCCATTCAACTGCAGTCGTTGGACTATCAATTTTATCTTGTCCAAAATTTTTTGTCCACTTTTCAAAACCAACGATAATGATCCTTCTTGGATTTTCTGGTGCATTTAGATAATTTAATGTTTCGATTTTCCATCTATGGTCCTCTACGTCCTTGAACCTATAGGAGAGGGTAATTATAAGATAAAAAGAAGAACACTGCTACTCTGAAAAGTGTGTGACTTCACCTTCCCAACTTCAGCATGTAGTAACGCAGTATGACGCTTTTTGCATTTCGTAATATAATTAAGAAAAGTTTATGTGTCTGTGTCATTTTCCTTTCCTATATTTGGATCTAAAATTTGATAGAGGTATATAATTTTATCCACAAGATCACATACCAAATTTTTTTTATATAAATATTTTCTTTTATTTTTAATAGTAATTATAATATTCACATTTATGAGAGATTTAGAGCAGTAAAATACTTATCTTAAATTCTAATGCTAAATCCATATAACAAATTTCTTTTAAATAGTTCTTTGTATTTTTGAGTTATCATATAAACATGCGCGCAGAACGACACCTTTCCCCTTGAAACAGATTGCGACCAATTATTGGAAGATATTTTTAAATTTAGTGTATCACCTGTGATATCATGTGTTTCTTGGAACATGATATCATATATCTTTCATTTTAGATGAGAGATGGCGGATCATTTTTTAACTATTGCCGTATAATAACAACTTTGAATGCCATTTGAATTCGTTTTGAGTTTGAATAAATAGTATATTCATCTTAAAACCAATATATTGTTTATAAAATAGTTGAGAGATAACAAAAGTTTCTTGGAACAACTTTCCACTACACACTTCACCTCTCGTCATAATTTTTTCTCTTGTAAAAATAGGGTAGATATATCATGTCAATTAAGGTGTGTTTCGTGAATCAAGAATAGATTTAAAAAATTTTTTTTATAAAATAATACATTCATTATATTTTTGACTGATACAAGCTAATTTTTTGTATTTACAATGTCAGCAAAAACATGAGATATGATTATGTACAGCAAATAAATTTATAACATAATGTATGATTATGCTCTGTTATACATAAAAAAAAACAAAGCTCTATATAGGATCAAAGGACCCACCTTGATCCTATATTAAACAGAAAAATCAGGGGAAATGACAGAAATAGTTCATGTACAGCAAGCACCAAGATATTCACACAATAGAAATAGCTTTAAAAAATGAGCTGAAAGTGGCATTTGTTAATATTGTTGAAAATTGAAAACATTAAAACACTGATGGGTTTTGCTGCCGTCCTCAACAAGAGAATAATTCAACGGAATATACAAATGTTTTGAGCAACAACATTTTCATTCTTTCTCGATAGAAGAAATACATAGGAGAGGTGAATATGAAAGCTAAGGTAGATCAAATATAAAGACATTTCCATCGAAATCGCATGTTATATATGATCATTTTGTATGACATATAATGTCAGGGATTATAGTAATTAGCATGCTAAATATGATAACGTTATAAAGCATACTACAATAAATCACACTATTACAATAATTAGCCTGCGATGTTATCATTAAATCTGATAATTTTTATCAGAATACTTTCATTTATTGAAAAAAATATGGATATTGCTAGGAGGTTCAAATTTATTTCAAAATCTGATATACTTTCTGCATTTTATTTTTGAAATTATTGTTGAATCCTAAAAATCATCATTGGCCAAAGTACAACTTGTCCTGTCATTTGCAGGTAGCAGACCCTACACATTTCTTCTGTATGTGAGGGGGGAACCAATTACCACACCAAAAACTTCTCAAGCCCATATCTAAAGTGGCCCAACAGGACTGGGATTATATTAAAACTATGACTCGAACTTCTATAGCAAATAATGTTCGCCTAGTTGTGTTTTGTTACTTATCTTTTCCTTCGCTAATTGGAAAGTCCACAAAAGCGCCACCTTGCTAAAATGTACTAATTGAAGAGTCCAAAATTTTTTATTTATGCCATCTGAAACTATCTACATATTTTAATTCGAAACATTTTATTTGCTAACAGAATTTTAGAAGAATTGAAAATAATATCTTTCAGGCTTATGCATTATGTTTGAGAAACCATGGATCGAGTGGCTGGTCTAAGGAATTCAGCGTAAATCACCTCGTAGCAGATCTGAAGCACTTCATGTTGAAAGAAAATATTTCGAAGGCTATTTTGGTTACTCATAGTTTGGGTGCAAGACCAGCAATAACACTTGCATTGGAAAACGTATGTATGTCTTAAAAATATTTCTATGAATGTGATCACAATATTTTTTGCAAAAAAACTAATTCAAAGCCATTTTTTAAAAATATAAAATAAATTTCTACTCAATAATATTTTTTACTACAGCTCATAGCAAGAAAATATACAAATTCTGTTATTTTTCATCTTTTTTAACTTTAAAAAAATTTACATGTTTTTACGCACTTGATAAACAGATGGTTGATAAAATAATACAAACATCTATAGAATAAGAGAAAAATTGTATTTCTTCCTTTGACTTAATTACAGAATGAGTGCGACATTTTTTATAGAGATCGTGAAGAGCATTTAAAGTAATATGAAATCATTTTTCCTGGAGAACAGTGAGTCTCTAACTCCAAAATCGTAGGTAGTGGAGGAAATACAACACGGAGTTTTGACACCAAGTATCCCCACAAATGTTCAATAATGTTTAAGTCGGGAGTTGAGGGGTCAAGTAAGATATCCTACTTCTTTCGCCTGTTTTTCAAATCATTTTTGGACGATTTTAGTAGTGTGGATAGGAGCGTTGTCCCCTGAATAAAGTAGGCACTCTCCAGGAAATCAAGTATGGAGAAAAGAATGAACACTATCCTGCTAAATAACAACATAGTGAGCAGCTATAACCTCCTCATACAGACTAATAAACAACCCAAGACAAACCAAGATATCGCACCTCATACCGCAATGGAATATGGACACCATGCTTCTCAATGGGCAAACGGTTATCAGGAGAAAATGTTTCCTTAAGTCTTTTCCGAACTAAAACTCTTCCAGTTGTCTAAAATGTGGCGAAAGTTGATTGATGAGATAAGATGACTTATTGCCACTGCTATAGGGTCCAGTTTCTGTGTGTTTTACACCATTCGCGTTCTTACAAAGAATGGAGTGATGTTTCCCATGATTTACGAATTACAACTCTTCCACAAACATTTAAAATAGAAATTCCCTTTGGATAGATTTTGCTGAAAAGGGACCCGGAGCTATCTATTTCACAGATGCCGCCTTACCTGCCGCATTTTGTATAAGCTGTCATAACAACTGATACAACACTCTTTGAAAGTCCCAAATAATTGGCTGAGCATTTAGCCCATCACATTCAAACAACCGTGACTTTTTGGAACTCTAAGAAGCCATTAATTATTGAGATTATCAAAAAGTACGGCAGACGAAAATAACACCTATAATTGATGTTGAGCGACTAATACCTTACCTTTCATAACCCCTAGGTGTCGAAATTGAGTGCAAAATTATATGCGCTCTCTACTTCTTTGAAATGGACCATGCCTTTTTCCTGAGTGTTCGTATTATTTTGCATATTTCAAGTATTAATATTCTGCATATCAGCTTTTGCAAAAATCTTAATGAACGATATAACCTGCATTTCAGTTTGTTATTTTTATTTTCTTCCATTCCTTAAATTTTCATTACTTTCCTTTTATGTTTTTGCTTTTCCATTTATTTATTAAATTAAATTTGTGTTTCAATTTTGTAAAGAAAAACAAAATGTTTTTTTAGGTTTTTACAGGGAACTAGTTCCCTTTTGTAATTCTTTCTGTTATCTTGAATTAAATTATATTTGGAAAACGAAGAGTCTTGAGAAAAAAATAATTGAGAAAGTTAGATAAAAAATATTTATTATAGATTAAGATTATCGTGTTGCGTTTCATACCCATTTTTTGATTGAATAATATATTCCTTTATATTATTTCGATTTTACTTCGAAAATTATCATGATTTTTCTATTTGTTTTTTGATAGAAGGTAACTCAAATTTGATTTTTCCCAGGGGCACATCAGTTTTAAGTGTGGATTCTAAATTAAGTTATTCTGAGAGTGAAAACCCAACTAGCATCGAGTTTGTAAACATTAAGTATATATTTTCATAAAATATTTTTAATGTAATATATACTGATTTTAGTGCTTTATAGTTTACTTTTTAATGTGTTAAATTACATTAGACAATTCGTAATTAAATAGCTGTTGAAATAGGAACTGATGAATAAATTTTTAAAGGGTTTAAAAAATTCTATCTTGAAAGTAACTTTGAGATTTAAAAAAAAAAGAAAGAAAACTGGTGTAATTTCCTTTTAGCAACAAAAACATATTTTAATCTTAATATCAATCCACTGAAAGAAATAACAATAATTTCAATGCCATATTATTTTTGTCAATTTAATTGATGATTTAATGAAACCAATGAGTTTTTTTCTAATCTTTTGCTCATATTCATAATTTTGTTTCTTTTTTGAAGCCAGAAATGGTGGAAAAACTAGTAGTCGAAGATATGACTTTAACTTTCGATGACGACCAAAGTGAAGCTGTAACACGATTCTTGTCAACTTTAAAAATGGCAGCAAGTAGTTTGAAGCAGTATCCACCTTCTATGCCTGAAGCTGTAGTTCAGAAAAAGCTTCAGCTACTATTTTGCTTGCCTTGGATCAATGTATGTGAATTCATTATTAGTTTTATTATAAATTAAAACATGATACGCGTATTCATACATAATTTCGCACAATATACAGGGTGGTTATAATTAAAGCTCCACTGTGAAATGGTCATAAAAGGAAAACTGCTGGACCAAATGTTATCAAACTTGATAATAGCTTAAAAGGAAGTCATGCAAATTTCTTTCGCGCCAAAAAAAAAAAAAAAAAAGAGAGAGAGAGAAAGGGTTCAAAAACTCACCACCAGGGGGAAATGCAGGATATGTAATATTGCTAAGCAAAATAGGACATGGAGACATCGTTTTAAAATGTGTTTAATCGTTTCTGAAACATGTTACAGAACATATTTAATGTGGCGTCCACTAATTTCTGAAACCATATTTACATATTTCAAATTTTTATTATTATCAAAATTCATTCCATTTTTTTAATTATTTTCACCGACTTGATGTAATTTCTTTCTATTGTTAGCTTTTTTTCTGTCAGTGTGCATTAATGATTGCTCAATTATTAAATTGCACATACGAGTATATCAATTTATGCTTGTTAAAAGTTGTTTTAAAGACATTATTGTAGAGAAACTAATATTTAATGAGTTTTAAAGTTTTTTTTTTGTTGCAAATCAACGAAAATCAATAAGTAGATCCGTAGGAGTCAGTTTAAAGCTCTAAACAATTTCAACAACAACTCAAGCTGTAAACAGTTTGAATGCTCTAATGGGCAAGGAAGTTGCTGTGAATAAATTTCTCAGATTATCATAAAAACTTCGTAAATATTGAATTTTAACATAACTATATTCTGTCCTGAGTTGAGAAATAATTTAAACATCGAAAAAAAAAAGTATTCGCCCACAGTTCACTAATAAAAGCTTTGAACCCATTGCCCATTTTACAGGAGTGAAGGGACGTTACTGGAGAAAGCAATGCATATTCAGATGATATATAACATTCATACTATTGGTTTTCATGCAATTATAACTCAAATCAGAGTAAAGAGCGCACAGTAAGATATGTCATAAACATGAAATAGTTTATTATGAAAACCAATTTACGTCTCCTATAAATAAATGACATAATAAAAAAAAGTATTTAATATTTTTTGCAAATATGTTGAACTTTTATTATTGATCATTGCATTTTCATTTATAGTGTTACATGCAAACGCAAAAATGTTTTGTATTTAAATTATATTTACTTTCAATTCCAGTATTTTAATTTAGAAATTACTTCTTATTTTAACATTTAAGGATAGGAAATAAAATTATAATGATTAACTAAAAATATACCGAAGAAATAATTAGGCAATAAATGGAGAACATTTACCGATAAAATTAATATTTCGAATATATGAAAATTTCCCATCTCATAAAAGTACAAATTGAGTTAATTTATGATTAATGTTTTTGATAATAGTTCAAAAAAAGCAATTTTGTTTTAATCAAAATTAACAAAACAATACTTCATTGCAAAATTCTTTAAAAATGTGACTTTATTTTATTATTACCTTTCTTTATTAGAAGTCCAATGAAAAAACCAGTTCCAGGCCATTAGCACCCCTTTTGCTATTTCACAAGGAGAAATCAGGTGAATTTGTTTGGGATGTTAATATAGATTCTCTAACAGAAGCTTTAGAAGATCACTCTAATACGCTTAAAATACGCTTGTCCGATGAATTAGTATATCCCAGTGAAGCCATTTTCGTTTCAGGAGAGTATTCCAAGTTTGATGTGTAAGTTTATTGCAGAATATATTAGATTGAATTTTATATACAAAAATATTGCCTGTATCTATATATTTCTATTTCCACTTATAATGAAAATAAATGTGTGTGTATGTGTGTTGGCCCTTTACAAAAAAGCTCGTTTGATGTTGTTGGTGTTACTTATGACATTTTACAAGCCAGCTGACGAACTGCCAGCGGTTTAAGCCGAGTGTGCAGTAGCTGCTGAGGGCCAAGGCCTCTGAGCATCCGAGGGCAGAAATCTAATTTCTAGCTCATATGAAGATGACATACACATTCGCTCGCACAACTCCATTTTAAAAAGGGTTCTTTCACACATCTCACAAATAGATCACATGGTAGAGAACAATCAGGACTCGAACCTGGGACGCCCAGATCAAGGGGAAGACGCACTTCCCATTGGCCAGATAGCGGGCAAGATCGTTTGAGCTACAGATATCGAATTTGCCACGCGCACAATTTGGATAATAAAAGGGACAGCTCAGAGCAATTTTTTTGAAATTTTAATTAATAAAAAATTAAATCTAATTTAGCGTTTTTACGTGATAACTTTCAAAAATATTGTTTCACAAAAATAAATTCTTTACAGTTCCAAAAATTAAAAAAAAATCTTTTTAATGATACCAATTTAATACAAATAAACATTTTCCGAAATTTTTGCAATTTTTTAAAAATATCATTTGAGCTTAAATTCCAACAACAGAATTTTACCAACAATTCAATTTACAATTCAAACCGTTTGCATTGTTTTATCAAATATTTAATAAAATGATTTCTTTCTTTCTTCCTTTTGTTGAAAAATAAAAATAAAATATTAGTGTAAATAAATAAAAAAAATAATGAAGTTTTAATTCTGCAATATTTAGAGCATAATAAACCGTTCTTTTAAATTTTCAATGGCTCTATGATGCAATGAGACAGATCGCCATTAGAAAATTCGTATGCTCAATAAACAAAACATATGCTTGACAATTAAAATAAATCGACTTTAATGACTGATATTGACTGATGCCGACTTTAATGACTGATTATTGGAATCAAGTTATTATATCCAAATTAATTAGCTGAAATTAAATGCAATCTATATCCGAGCAGAGTCAGATAGTTTCCAAATGCGACTATTTAATATTAAATGAGAATTTGCTTGTGTATTTGCACTTAAAAATCTAGACTGTTTGACTTACGGCAACCAAGTATGACTCAATGTACTTCAAAGAGTGGGAAGGCGCATTTAAGAGTGAGTATTTTTTTAAAATTTTGTTTTATAGAAATTAGGAGAACATTTCAAAATATTATTATCTGATTTTTACATTTATTAAAAACAAGTATTTTTAATAATATTGATTTAGTTGTGCCTTAATTTTGGCAATATTTTCTGCAATTTCCAATGAGAGTTTTCCTTTTTGTAATGAAATTAAGACTTATCTTTTTTACATCAAGATTTAATTGCTTGATTCCACTCCTTCCATTAATGGAAGCAAAGGCAGAAGTTATATTACCACAAGAAATCACATTACTAATTAAGTCCACAATTTGTATGAAGAATCAGAAAATGAAATTATTGTAAGATAGATTATTCTTGCAATTGCTTTTTAAAAGATGTTTCTTATATTATGGGGCCATGATTCATTGTTCAGGTACTCAATAAACGGAATAAATATAAATCTTTAATCCTTAACTGGGGAGGTGAAATTTTTGGACTTAACTGGGGAGGTGCGGTCTACGAGACCACATTTCATTTACACTCAAATTTTCTAATGAATGTATTAGTATGAAAAACTACCAATATATTTTGCATTGATATTTTTCTTGATATATAGATATGTTTTAGAAATTTTTCAAAATATATTATCATTGAAAAAAGCAAATGCGTTGGAACATACATTTTCTTCTCAAATTACATGTTACAATAAATAATATCCTTGAAAAGGCATATTACTTTTTACTTTTTAAATCATATTTATTTTTACAGTATATGAAGGTATATAGAAGATAATATAATGTAAAATTCAACATTTGTATGAAGAAAAAAAATGACAATGGGTAAAATTGACCCTTTTTTTATCGGCTTGTGTGACTTTCATAGCACGTTTCCTAGGGCACTTCAAACATACAACTAGTATAAAAATCAACCTATTAATTCTGTATATGTATCTCTTGGTATATTAATATATTTTATAATTTTTTCAAAATACATTATCCTAGAAAAATTATGTTTGAACATACATATCAAAATCAGTTGAATGCGAACTGTCATCGAAAAACTCTTCTGTATGATTATTCTTATCACTAAAATCCCTTTATGCATCATTTAAAAGTGTTTGGAGAACTTCTTCATAATAGGATCAGTAAACTGGATGATATTTCGGGGCCCAAGTTTTAGCGCCATCTGCTAAGCCTTGTTTATCACTGGGACACTAACAGGGAGATGCGGTCTTAGAGACCGCGCTCGAAGAGACAACTGAATTATTTTAAAAAGCATCTGCTGAAATCGGTTGAAAAAGTGCGCGTATATTGAAGGTCACAAAACAGGAAGCCACAGGGTCAATCCATTCAATTGAGCTAAAAATAGAATAGGGGTGACAGAAAATCCATCGCTAACGGTCTCACAAATCGCACGTCCCCAGTTAAGGGTTAAAAATGACAAGACAATGAATGTTAATCACAATTTTATGTTTAAAAATACTTTATAGAGAGAATCAAAACTATATACTAGAAAATGATTTCTCTAAGATATTACCTCACATGGCATTTTTGTATAGTTACGAAATATTACCTTTTGACTTGTTTTTAGCATTTTTACTGAATTCATCGTGCGATTCTGATGTAATTTTGATGATTAAATTAGGGCATTTTTAGTTTAGTTATATTAACGTCCCGTTTTAAAGCAACATTATGGCTATTTTGGGACGGACCTCGTACTTTTGAACCGCGGTCAGATGACGAGGACGACACCTGAGCCGGGTGTCGGGACGACACCTGAGCTGGGCCTTTTCCCAACTGATTGAAACTAAACTACAAAACTGGGATAAATACTACAAGTGTAATACGTATTTCATATAGGGTATACCTATATAGTGTGTATTAAGTATATATACTACACTTATAGCATGTATACTTGTACATGACTACACTTCTAGTCATAAAAACTACATCCAAGATTTAATATATTTAAGTCATTGCGTTTTAGAGTTTCCGCAATTACATGTTTTTTAAGCACCGACCGACAAACGTTTAACTACTTGCCGGATTTGGCTCAAATTCCATTGTTGTCTATACTATAAATGTTAAATCTATTTTCCGAATTTTATCCATCTAGCTATTCTCATGATGCAGTTAGCGTGTTAAAGTATATTCGAACAGAAGCGCTACCCCTATGCCAGGACACCGGCTCATAACTATTGTACAGTAATGCCGTGCGAGATACTTTCTATCTTACTCAAGGTCCATAATTTTTTACAGGGAAGGGGAGGGTGATAAAACTCTTATTAGATCACGTTTATTAGAAAGTTTTGCAGAGATTACTGCCCTTTTGTAAATTTTTAAATTGCATAAAAATAATTTTTGAGCCGTAATATTTTAAATGTTATCATGGAAAACACCAAACTCTTGTTTACTTTAAAGATTTAAAAAATAAGTTATTCCGAGATGTGCATTTCATCAGAGCCCATGCATTCCAAATTCGATGAGCCCTTGTGCCAAAAACCCAAATCAATCAATAAATCAATCCAAATTCGACAGTTGAAGTTTAGACAGTCGCACTAATTAGCACATTTACACATACGTGTTTTTCTTTATTATTAACAGAGTTATTATTAATCTTGTTCCATCATGTACAAAAACGTTTCTGTTCTTTATCTCAGGCTTCTTGTTTCGTTCAGTTTTATTTTTCTATACATTTATGAGCTTAAAGAATTTTATACATTCTAAAATTTGACGATTTGAAAATGTCGAAGTATTTTTTATTTATTTATTTATTTTTTTTGCTTGTAGAGTTAAAATGAATGTTTTATTATTTCACTTAGGATCAAAGAGAAACAGGCTATTTTGAAGCATTTTCCAAACGCCAAATTTAGTGTCGCAAAGGGAGTTTACCATGTCTATCATGCAGAGAATCCAGAGGAATATATAAAAGAGGTAGCAGAATTTATTGGTGCTTGAAGTATATTCTGATTTACTCAACAACAGAATTTATTGCTGCTTGAAGCATATTCTGATTTATTCAACAATTGTAAATATATATTCTTTTTAAATTACAATTGTTGTAACTGAAAATATCGCAATGGCAGATTTTAATTAATTTTTTGAAATAAAATAAAATTCTTTTCAGTACTAAAATTCTGATTATTTTCCTTGCACATTTCATCACACATCAAAAATTGTGTTGCTTTCCGTATGAATCAGACATTAAAATTAAAATGTCGATATATTTCTGTATATTCTGTCGATATATTCTATAGTGCGTTTTTGAATAAATTATTTACCTGTTTTTAACATACAGTCAGTCACAAAAGTCTACATACACCCGCTAATGTTTGCAGATCTAGCACTTTACTCATATTTTTGAATATACAACTTTATTTTCGTTAACATCTTGGGTAATATCTCATATCCAGTAAAAAAAATTATGAACAAATTCGTTAAAATATAACTAAAATTAACAACATATTAATTTATATAGTCACAAAAGTCTACATACAGAGACAGAACAATACAAACTTTTAGAATTAAATGCCAAAAAATGTAACACTAATACTTAGTAGGACCTCCCTTTGAAGTAACAACTGCCTGAATTCGGTTTGGCATCGACATAACCAGATTTTTTGTCGTCTCAGGTGTAATTTGAGACCATGCAAGCTCTATTGCCTTCTTTAGGGTTTCCTTGCTTGTTTCCGATTGCTCCTGAACTCTCCTATCAACTTCCTCCCAAAGGTGCTCGATGGGATTAAGGTCTGGGGACTGTGACGGCGAATGGAGCTGTTTAGGCGTTTTATAGAGTAGCCATTCCTTAACAATCTTAGCTGTATGTTTTGGGTCGTTGCCCTGCTGGAAGACAAAGTTGTTCCGAAGTCCCAATTTTCGAACCGATGAAAGTAGATTGCATTGCAAAATCTTCAAGTATTCAAATCGATTCATTATGCCATCGATAAACACTAAATTGCCCACCCCAGCGGCCACCATTGCTCCCCAAACCATAACACTGCCTCCACCGTGTTCCACAGTTGGAGTCAAATTCTCGGGATTCATTTCTGTGTTTTTTTTTTCCTCCAGATTTTTTCGCGGCCATCACTCCCAAACACGTTGAACTTACTCTCGTCTGTAAAAACAACTGTTTTCCAAAAATTAAAATCTTGGTCAATATGTGCAGAAGCAAAATCAAGTCTATTTTGTTTGTTAGTAGATGAAATGAACGGCTTTCGTCTAGAAACTCTACCATTGTAGCCGGCTGATCGAAAAATTCTATGTACAGTTTCTGGATGCACTTTCTTTCCACTAGCTGTTGCAAATTGATTCGCTAATTTTGGAGCACTAATTTTCGGATTTTTCTTCACTTTTCTTACTATGGTTCTTGCATCACGATCATTAAGTTTCCTTGGACGACCACATCGATATTTGTTAAGCACATTTCCACGCATAACATAATTTCTGTAAATTGTTTGAACAGTTGACCGACTTTTTTTTTACAATTTTTGCAATTTCTGCCTAAGATTTCTTTTCACATTTCATTCTTACTATCATATTTCGAAGTTCTAAAGATGTTTCCTTTCCCTGACTCATTTTGTAGAAGTTACAATGTCAAAAAATCTCGGGAAATGAAGATTAGAATAGATAACGAAACATGTAATCTCAAACTAAGACAATCTTCCAAAATAACTTCGTATGCAAATTTTTTTCCGTCCGCCAATCAGGTGTATGCAGATTTTTACGACTTGATAGTTACTATACAAATCACAAAATTACCTAGAAATTATTATTTCATATTATTTTTATTTTGGAAAACACATTTTTTAGAGAAAACTGAAGGAGTGATATGATTTTTAAAATTGAAATTTAATTGCTTTTTGAGAAACCTTTATTTTGATCAGTGTATGTAGACTTTTGTGACTGACTGTATTTTTATATAAAAATATAGATTTATTAAAATCTAATATGTTTGGAAACACAACAGATTTTAAATAGTAACTAAGGCATGGTTATTGGCATCATGTCTTATGAAAATAAGTATAGATTAATTATAAATGCATATTATGAAGAAATAATTTTAATTAATTCACAGAAAGTCCACTGGTATCCATAAATTAAAAGGCCATTAATCCTTGTAAAAAAGTGAATTGTGAATGGGCAAAAGTAGATGGCATAATTGACTACAGAGTTTCGGTACTTATGATCGCTATATTAAACGTAGACGTTAGTTTCATAAAATCTAGTTCATAATGAGGAATAAATTTGTTTATGAAAATTGCGCTCCCATCGTCTTAAATATAATAAAATATTTATTTTCATCAAATGCCGAAAAGCATTGAGAATATGAAAATGCAAACAAAGCAGAAGAAAGTAAAAACGCTCTGTATTAAAGTCACAGTTAAAATGCTATTTAAGTAGAAATAATATTAACGCAGTTAAAAATGCAAAATTAGTAAAATAAAAATTGTGGAATCAAACAAATAATTAATGAGTTAAAACGAGTTTTTTTTTTTTTAATTTTGACAATTAGCTAAGTGGCAATGAAAAATTAGGTATTACTGATTGGTTCATGGATATATAAATATCTTGAAGCATTTGTCAAACGCGAGTTCGCAAATTGTACAGACTAAGTCTATGGCAAAGGATACCGACGTGCTCTGATTGGTTTAAGCCTTGGCAACCTTTCGGCAATGTTTTGCACTCATAATAGTCTAGTTTTCACTTATTTGGCTCAAACCTTGTACCTTTTATTAGTTTTATGGAAGATACGAGTGAATATCAACACGATCTAATTTTTATAATTGTTTTCTCTAAATATTAGTAGTGATACTACTAATACTAATTATTATTAATAATAATAAATATTACTAATAATACTAGTAATACAAGTAACTAATGTTGTTTATGCACAGAAGTATAAAAACTATATGAAAGTAATTACTAAACATATGATGCAGCAATTAAATAATTCTTATTTTTCAATGATTTTCGTGCCTTTATTAGATAACTAGCCGCCTTTGGCGACCAGCCGGTTCGCCAATCTTAATGTCCGTTTAAATTTTAATAATTAAATAGGTTTAACCGGAGTATAACCCCCTTCTTCGCCAAGTTTACGATAAAGTGGCAAAGCTGGCAATCTTTATTATGCACTATAATTCAACATCTGCTCCTTTGCTTTTGAACATTTCGCAAGGCCGTTGTTGGCAATTTTTAAAAATTTTGCCAAGCAGGGGTTTAGACTCCGGTCGTACCATTAAATATTTTACGCAATTCCAACTTTAATAGATTCTTCAGCAAAATATTTTGAAACTTCAAATTTTGTTAGTCATATAAATCACTCATAATATTATAAAGGCCTTCAGTCATAGCGTGATATGCATCTCTCTAATTTTCTGTTACCCCTCGTCGAAATTATGCTTTAAATTAAAGTGTAAATGATTAATCTGCAATTAATATAATAATATTTTTTACTGAAACAAAGCATTTTTTTTAATAATATGATTACTGATAATAGAGTCACTGAGCGTTTAAACTTTATGGGCACTAAAGAATATCTTTCTTAATTTATGTAATATCTCAAGAATTTGTCAACAAAAATTTCTCAGATTCCTCATGAACATATCGATTCATTAACAATGTTTCATTTTAAATGCATCAAACACTAAGAAAATAAAATGAATCGTTTAAAATAATCGGCCGAAAACAGGTTTAAAAAAACTACTTAAAAAACGATGTACTTAAAACTATAAGCATATACAAAAAATATATATAACTAACATAAATACAATTTACTTACAAAAGCATGCAACTAACCTAAAAATAATTTAAATCATCCGTCGGTTGTCATGCCAACAATCAGAACAGAGTGCGCATGCGTGAATTTTCTTCGCCAGTTACGTTAATGCAAATGCGTGAATTTTTCTACGCCAGTTGGGGTAACGCTATGCGGATTAGAAATTTTTAATTTCCTTTATTCTGTTTTATTTTAATTCAAAAGTACTTCAGAATGAATCTGAAACATGGATTAATTAACAATGTTTAATTTTAAATGCATAAAACATTAAGAAAATAAACAGAATTGTTTGAAATAATCCGCCGAAAAATGTTAACCCTAGCCTTATTACTGTTGGGAGAAAAAAAGAACTAAAGCCTTACTCATTTGGCGGTGGGGAATATGGAAGGTTTTTTTGGCGGAAAAATTGGCGGTGGGGAAAATGGAAGATTTTTTTGGCGGGAAAGTTAGTTTTTAATTAATAATTAAAATTTCAAAAAAAGGGACCCCAGGTGCACATTCCCGACCTCTAAGGTATACATGTACCAAATTTGATAGCTGTATGTCAAATGACCTGGCTTGTAGAGCGCCAACACACACACACACATTCAGCTTTATTATAAGTATAGATATAGATTTATGCAGTCATTGAAACTTGTTGCTGAACATTTGTTACTTTCCCATCAACTACATATGGGGAGATGATTACTTAATGCCTAAAACGTATAAATATGTATGCTTTAACGGAATATGTGATTTCGTAGCTAATTTTTTTTAGTTATATCAAAATAATATTAAGAAGAAACACATACAAAAATTATTTTTAATAAATTGTAATTTTTATATTTCCTGAATTTAGGTTTCAGGATTTGATCTTTTCCGCTGTATATGTGTTCCAGATTAATATTACATGTAAACCGTAAAAAATAGGGGGGGGGGATAAATTCACAAATTTTATTTATTTTTGTAAAAATATATTTCGGTATGGCATCTTTTTGGCAAAACATTGCCAAAAGAATGCCAAGGCTTAAACCAATCAGAGCACGTCGGTATCCTTTGCCATAGACTTAGTCTGTACAATTTGCGAACTCGCTGTAAGGAAAACAAAATGATAAAAAGTGAAATCGAAAAAAGATATTGTGAACGCCGTGATGATTATGTTTGTGATTTATGTTTTATCTATAGTTCAAATGAAATGAATCAAAGAATACATGCAGCCGATTTTAGATGAAGCAGAATTGTGAGTAAATTAAAAAATAATCATGAAATCAGATATATATACCTAAAAAAAATCGTTAAAAAATATTAAACGGTTTTGAAAAAGATTACATAAAGTTGAAGCAGTTACCATAGATAAGAGTTCAGGGTGAATCAGCTAAACCAATGAAAATGAGGATTTTTACAAAGAATAATTATTAAAAGGTTGCAAATATACGACTATCTTTCTGAGTATACTATTTGAGGAAAAAGAATACAATACAACTATTTGAAAGACAATAACAAAGACTTCACATTTACGAATATCTGACGAAAAATTTCAAAACTTTTAAATGGGAAAAATCTTTTTTTTTTTTTTTTTTTTTTTTTTACGGAAACGGGATTATTACATAAAAACTTAAAGTTGAAATGGCATTTTTAATACAAAATGTGGCAGCAATAGGCAAGGATAAAGGAGATTCCCCTCTCCCCCCCAAAAAAAACAAATAAAAGATAAAAATATTTGATTAATTATTACTTTTCATCTTTTAAAAAATTTCGAAGTGTCCTTATAAATCTTGATAGAAGTGTCCTTGTGTATCTACAAATTCTTGAACTCAAAACGCAACACTTTGGACGGATAAACTGACATCGGATCATTGCATCAAATTGATAGTTAAGTATCAAATTCTGAATTGAATTCGATATTAAGAACAGCATTTATTTGTATCGTTTTGAATTAAGTGAAATTAATAATTAATCTACATTGACTGGAGCGTGAAATGTTTGTCATTCATACCTACTTTCTAATAAGTCGACTTCATATCTGCCAAATTTAGATGGTAGCAAGTAGAAAAGGAGTAATATAATTATATAAGTGATCTTAATCAAAAGTTTGAATCGTAATAGAGAGCGCGTCAGAAACGCAATTGTCAGGTGAAATTTTAACAATGTCTAATTTGATACACAATGCATTAATACTGTCGAAAAACAAGGAAGAAGAGCAGAAATCACAAATATGTAATTAAGATGAAATTCATTGAAGTAAGAGAAAATCGAATGAAACAATTGAGGAAATTGAATAGCGATGCTCTGATGATGGATTACGAAATAATGACACGCATGAAGAAAAGGATGAGCGACGAATGCCAGATATCGTTGAGAACGCTGGTGGATTCAAAATTTATTATTTGTTTACATGTAAAAGTGACTAATTAATGAATTGTACAAAATACTAATCGACTTTAGCGATCAGTTTGCTTCTCAGAATATGTGTTTTCCTGGCTTTTAAATTATAAATAGGGATTAGTTTTATTTAAAATGTCATCTTATCATTTTACAAAAACCCTGAGAAATATGAATTTAAGGGAATCAATATTCAACAAGTTAATCAGTATAAAAAATAAAAATGTACATGTTCTGAAATAAAAGTAGAAGTGAAAATCTTATTTCCGAGTTAATTTTATTCCAAAGAAATTCAAAGAAATTTTATTTAAATCTTGACATTGGTAAAAGCATCGAATGAAGTTTATCACAAAAACAAATCATAATTAAAAACTATAAATTAATTCAAATTAAAAAATTATATTCAAATTAGAGAAATAGTTATATGGTAATGAAATTGGCTCCATTAAAAAATATTTATGAGTTTTAAGATAATGTCGGAATCAATTCTCGCATGTAATAATTTCAGATGATATAGAACAACAGGAAAACATCAAACATTTTTTAGAATTTTTAATCAACTTTTAGATTTCGAAAAAAATGACAGTCAATATCCTCTTGCTTTTGAAACACATTGGCAAATTCATAAAATCAGACAAAAACTTGTCTGATTTTATAGAAAGAGATTGTGGACAATGACTGACAATTTTTTAAAATGTTTTTGGATGAGATAATTCAAATACTCTTCATCCTATTTTATATAATTGCCAATATTAATTCCAATAATAATACAAACTAAAAAATTGAAAGATAACATAACTACAAATCTCCCATGGAAAGACATCGGGCAGCGGTAGCCTGGTGGTAAGGTCTCGGCTTCGGAACCGGAGGGTTCCAGGTTCGAGTCCCAATTCCACCGAAGAACCGTCGTGTAAGGGGGTCTGTTGCACGTTAAATCCGTCCTGACCAAACGTCCTCCCGCTGGTGTGGTGATGTGTGGAGAGGGGGGGGGGGTGCCAACTCAGATGTCGTCCTCGTCATCTGACCGCGGTTCAAAATTACGAGGTCCGTTCCAAAATAGCCAAAGTGTTGCTTCAAACGAGACGTTAATATAACTAAACTAACCAACTTATATAACTAAATCCAATCCAAAAAGCAATAATCGACTTAAACCTGCAAATTAATTTTTCAGATAGTGAATTCGACTTAATTCCCAGAACTGTATCATCTCTACTTCCAATTAAAACTGGCTGTTGAGGCATTATGTCGGAGAGATTCTAATTTATTAATAGCTAATGCAATAATACATTTCGTGTTGCAGTCAATGAAAGAACAGCACACATCACTATCTGAAGAATTATATATTACATTGAAAAATCGTACAGAAGAAAGGATACCGAAATAGAAAATGTCTTATGGTATTTACGTAATTATAATGGTTTTAAAAATGAAAATGAAAAAGAAGAAAAGAGACTAAACAATTCAAATCTGATCAAGTTTATAATAAATTTTCTTAAAATTTTTTACCCATAAACCTATCCACATTCAGAAGAATTCGGTACAGTTATCGACGATTATGATGATAATAATCTCTATAGTGAAAAGGAATTGTCTCTTGAACAGAAATTAGAATTAGCGATAAATAATTAAATTTCAGCAAACCAAAATACAATATAGAAATCAGCTATATCCAAAACCATTCAACGAGAAATCGATTTATTTGAAGATGAGGGATTTAAAAGTAAATACTTGGAAAAAGTATATCGCGCGTTGCTAACAGTACCACTAAATAGCGTAGATGCCGAAAGAGCGTTTTCGACAGAACAGTTGGTAATTTTTGCACAAAATTACTTCTCATGCTTAATGACAGTACAATTGATGCATTAAATAGAGAGAAAAGACTCATACTAGTCTAATAGCAAGAAAAAAAAAACTGACAAAATATTTTGGACTTTTTAAAAAAAATTCGTTTTTGAAATTTGGCATTCAAATAAATATCAATATTTGAGCTATCTTTGTTCAATAACACTGCTTACTGCAATTTAGAAATTATTTGTATTCTAAGGAATTAAGGAAAAAAAAACCTCAAAGGAAAAAATTAAGAAAAGAAAGTTAACTAAGAAAAATGTTATTATAACATTAATAAGAAATTTAAAAAAAATAAAAATAAAAGATTATTCATAATATTAATAAGAATCGAGTCTTGATAGCTACGAAAAAAATTAAAGATAGATACAATGAAATTATAGCATATAATTTCATATTCATATGTTGTAATACCGTACTGGATTTGGAATTATGAGTAGTAAGTAGAATATATCATTATAAATAAACTTACAGCAGTTTTATTTGTTGAGAAATATTAATGAGAAAAAAAGAATTCACCATATTTATGTATTACTAGCCGCCTTTGGCGACCAGCCGGTTCGCCAGTATTACCCCTCGCTACAATTTTCAATTAAATATTTTAAGTAACTGGTCTCTTAATAGATTCTCAAACAAAACATTTTTAATCTTCAAATTTTGATAGTCATACCAAACTTATACTGTTGTTTGGATCGTTTCGTTCAATTTACTATATATATTTTCCTAATTTGTTGTCATTTCCGGTAAAACTTCAACTTTCATTTAAAGTGGAAATGCTGAAATTGCAACTAATATATTTTAATGAAACCAAGCATTTTATTTTATTTATCATCTTTATTGTTATTTATTTATTATTATTGAATATGAGTACTGCAAACCGAATCGCTCGGTATTTAAGTCTTGTGTGAACTAGAAAATATTTTTCATAATTTATGTAATATCTCAAAGAATAATTCAACAAAAATTTCTCAGATTCAGCATAAAATTCAGTTCTTAGCTTTGCTTTCAAAAGGATTGAAACAAAATCAATAATATTTTGTTCCGGCCTATAAATATATTTAAAAAATTATGAAGTCTAAATTTAATGCAGTAAGGTTTCATATTCTGAGAAATATTCTGGACACACCAAATTTTAAATAAATGGATAAATGTTTCTATTTTCCACGATCAACTAAGACTGATTTATGTTAAAAATGAATGTTAAAAATTTGAATGTTAAAAATTTTTTGAATGTTAAAAATTTAGAAAAACTCAACATTTTCATAATCTTAGGCCAATTAATCTTGAGAAATCTGCGCGCTGATTGGCGTATTTTCTTTGAAACGATCGATGGAAAATCTAAAATTATCCTTTTTTTATTGAATAGTGAAATTCAAATTTTCATAAATCAGTCAATTTAAGTGACTGATTTAGTTGATTAGAAATTAATTCTTTTTATTTAAAATATTAGTGTTTCAAGAACATTTTGTTAAACGTGATTTCCACAGCAGAAGCTTTATGTAAAATCAAAAATTTGTTATTTATTAGAGCATTTATTGAATCAAGTTACATAAAATATAATCATTTTCCATTTAGACCATTTTAGCAGATCTGTGTCTATTACTAAAGGTTTACAAATTAGCTGAGAGGCCCTGATTTGAATAGATATCCTGTTCATATTAAACAAAACTTGCCTTAAAATAAAACTGATTTATTGGATTAATAATATAGATAGTGTAAAAGATCATAAAATAATTTTTCTTGAATTTCTTTTTTAGAAAAAAAAAATATTTCATATTTGTTTCATTTCCTACAGACACCTGCTGAAAAGTATATTTTTGAAGATTTCATTTCCAAAAAGATTGAATTTATTTTTTTATTGGAGCTTTAATCAATGTGATGGCAACACTTTGAAAAAAGCTAATTTTTTTCCCATGAATGCGAAACGTGCTCGTGCAGCTTAAATTTTATTTTTATTTTGTACGAAAAAAATTGTTGAAAAATATAGTTAAAATATTTATTTAAAAATTAAAAATAAAAATTTAACTTTAAGGTTAAAACATTGGTATCATTTAAAAGATAAATTTTTGATCTTTAACTTCATGTAAAAATCTTTTTTGTGCGGTAATACTTTCGGAAGTTATAGCAGAAACACGCCAAAATTTCGCTTAATTTTTAAATAAATAAAATTCTAATTAGAAATTCGAAAATATAACCCCCAGGTGCACATTCCCGGCACACACACACACACACACACACACACACACACACGCGCGCGCGCGCGCGCATTGAGCTTTATTATAAGTATAGATTACATTCATAATTGTGCAAGATATTATTACTTAAATCGTCTGCATATGATTTATATTTTATCAATATAATTAATGTTATGAAGTGAAGACTAAAAATTCGGATGATTGAAAGTCATGCCCCGCAATTTGAAATGGAAAATCAAAAGGAGATCTGGAATCTTAAAATAAAATGTCTAGAGAATAGCTAAATTCATGACTCAACTATATTCCGTTCTTTGTTAAAAAAAAACGATAAAAAATATTAAAGGAGATTCAAACTTCTAGTCCAAAAACTCGTAGCATGATAAATTTTAGTTTTGATTAATCTATTTTTATTTTATTTAAAAGATTTCCTTTAATTACACTACAGAGATAACATACACACAAATATATATATATATATATATATTATTTTCGCAAAGCATAAGTGTATATTAATAAGGAACTAACATGGTGGAAAAATATTGTTAAAAAATATAATGAAAAATAATTTTAAAAAATCATAGAAAAATGAAACTGGCAACATTGAAAGGTTAATTGTCTGCATTTTGAAGTGGTGTAAAAATGAATTTTTTTTTAGCTATTTTGGAATTTTCTTTATATATTAAGTCACGTTACACATTGAAAAAGCAATAGAAAAGAAAAACAACTTGGCATTATGCAAATTTAATATGCTTCTATAAGCTAGTTTTCATTAATAATTAGTTTAACACATTGAAAAAGCAATAGAAAAGAAAAACAACTTGGGAGGGCATTATGCAAATTTAATATGCTTCTATAAGCTAGTTTTCATTAATGATTAGTTTAATTTGTCTCAGGAGACTATTAACCAGTTTCCTCTATAGCAACATCAAATGTCTTCAAAATACATTAATCTGCAGAGGCGAAATTCTAAATGCTTCCATTTAGCACATTAACAAAAATGGCGTACCATTTCACTTGACCTTGACAAAGTGTATCAACAAAATATTTGTTTAATTACTTCTTTATTATTGTCATATTCCTTGCTTCCTTGTTTCATACCTTCTTTCATAATATCCTTCCCAGAATATTCACCTGCTTTCCTAACCACTAATCAGCACCAATGGATTCCGAAAAAAATTAAGCAAGTGTTTTTTGGGCTGTATTTCTTGTAAAACAAAACGTTTGTATATATATTTATCTGATACGAAATTTGATTCAAAATTAAAGTTACAATAAAGCCGCAAACTAAGGATAATGAAATGATTATAACAAATAAATTGAAAATAACAATTTAATTTATGCAACGAAAAATGAAGAAATAAATTTTAGCAAAGAATTATCGTTCTTTTTAAAATTATTTTGTTCTTTTTTATGTATAATGTTATTTATAACTAAATTAATAAAACTATTGAGTATATAGAAATGGTAATAATAAAAATGATATAACAATAAATTATCTGCAAAGTTTTCTTTGCAACAAAATGTCTTAACTAGCACCTTAAAGGATAACTTTGTATAGCAATAGAATTTTCGTATTTATGTGAAAGTACATCTCAAAATGTGGCGAGAAACTCGTCGATTTTTTAAAATGATTTTTTTACGATATTACTATTCTGAAACAACGCATACAAAGAAACTTTCTTTAAGTCTATATTCATAACAAAATTTGGAATAATTAAATGCTTTATATAAATTATATAACATTACCATTCAAAGAGAAAAGGTGTTCTATTACTTTTTTGCATAGATATTATACAATATTATATTATATATATTTATATATATATATACACACACACACACATAGTGTTGCCGAATTTGACCTACAAATTCAGAGGGTTTATAGTAGGTATCAGGAGAGCAAAGGATCAGCATACATGAAAAGGGTCCAAAACGACGTGAAAATCGCAAAAATATAGTGAACCCGAGAACTGTTGTAAAATGTAAAAAATTAATAAAAAAATGACAAATGACGTTTCAACTATGAATTTTTTTAATCGAAAGGACATTTAAAAAAATTTATATTCATGTAGGTAAAGTGCGGATTTGATGATCTAGAGGGTCGTAAATTACTGAATACGAAAAAGTAATTTGGAACCCGTATTTGCAAAAATATTGAAACTTGCAAAAACAAAATGCAAAGAATTTTATATTGTATAATTTGATATAAGCGTGTAGTGTGTAAAGTGGGGAATTTTAAAGATATTCAAGAAAAACTAAAATGGGAACCAGAAAGCTTCGTTGCAACATCAGTACCGATGTTCGCAAAGAGCGTTGTCAAATTCCAAAGATAAAAAATTACCAGAAACCATAGGGTCACAGGTAACAGATTTGATAATCTAGGGGATCGTAAATTAATGAATACGTAAAAGTAATTTCAAACCCATATTTGCAAAAATATAAAAAGTTGGAGAATAATGAAAATGCAAGGAATTTTATATTCTATAATTTTATATATGCGTGTAATGTGAAAACTGGGGAATTTTAAAAATATATTTAAAAAAAACAAACTAAAATGAGAACCAGAAAACATTACTGTAACATCAGTATCGATGTTCACAGAGAGCGTTATCAAATTCAAAAGATAAATTTTGAGAAAGGATAATAGGCATTAAGTAAATGAAAAATGGAGGATAGCAGGTAACGTTTTTCCGTGAAAATCGCAAATCGGGTGAAGTTCGCACGCTGGATGCTTGATGCCACACAGGAAGATGCATACGTTTCTGCTAGAATTTTATCTTCATATGAAGCCTGCTTCACGAGAGAAGGTGTCTTCAACACACACAATGCAAAAATTTGGTCATTCGAAAATCTCCACATCAATATAACGTTGAACGTACAACACAAGTTGATATTGATATTCGGGCAGGGTCATCTATTGGGGCCGTATCTTCTGCCTGAATGTCTCAGCGGCACAAAGTACCTTGTTTTCTTCCAGCACGTTTCTCCGGATTTACTGCAGGGTACAACGACAATTGTAAGGCAGAACATTTTGTTAATGCATGATGGAGCACCGGCGTATTTTAGTTGCATCCGTGAAATCTGACTTGTTGTTTGCGAATGAAGTTTAACGACCATCAATTCTGCAATTCTCAGTGATGAATAGTTGCTCTCTGCTTTTATTTTACTCAAACGCATGAACAATTTACATACTAGAATTATTCTTTGCAATTACCTTGTTCCTAATCCTCGCATTCATAGGACCATTCTTTTCGCCAAGTTCATTGTCTTTTCGACGTCTGTTTTTCCGATTTTCACTGAATAAACGTTTCCTGTGACCCTATGTTTTCTAGTAATTTTTTTATCTTTCGAATTTGACAACGTTCTCTGCGAACATCGGTACTGATCTTGCAGCGATGTTTCCTGGTTCCCATTTTAGTTTTTCTTGAATATATTTAAAATTCCCCTCTTTACACACTACACGCTTATATCAAATTATGCAATGTAAAATTCTTTGCATTTTAAAGCTTCATTTTTCTTCATGTTTCAATATTTTTGCAAATACGGGTTCCAAATTACTTTTGCGTATTTAGTAATTTACGATCCTCTAGATCATCAAATCCACATTTTACCTACGTGAATAGAAATGTTTTTCCTTTAAAAATAATTCATAGTTGAAACGTCATGTTATTTTTTTTAATTAATTTTTTACAGTTTGGAGCAGATCTCGGGCTCACTATATTTTTGCGATTTTCACGTCGTTTTGGACCCTTTGTTGTATGCTGATTCCTTATCCTCTTGATGCCTACTATAAATCCTCTGAATTTGCCGGTCGAATTAGGCAACACTCTGTATATATATATATATAAGCAAAATATCTATTGCAAAAAAGTAATAGAAAACCTTTCCTCTTTTGAATGGTATATAAAGCATTTAATTATTCCAAATTTTGATATGAATATAGACTTAAAGAAATTTTCTTTTTAGGCATTGTTTCAGAATAGTAATATAGTAGAAAAATCATTTTTAAAAAAATCGACGAGTTTCTCACCACATTTTAAGATGCACGTTCACATAAATATGACAATTATATTGCAATACAAAGTTATCTTTTAAGGTGCTAATTATGACATTTTGTTTCAATTTGTTGCAAAGAAAACTTTGCAGTAATTTACGACCCTCTAGACAATCAAATCCGCACTTTACCTACATGAATATATATTTTTTAAAATGTTCTTTCACTTAAAAAAATTCATAGTTGAAACATCATTTATTTTTTTTATTAATTTTTTTACAGTTTGCAACAGTTCTCGAGCTCACTATATTTTTGCGATTTTACGATTTTACTAAACGTTTTTGGGTCCCTTTGTTGTATGGTGATTTTTTAGCTTCTTGATGCCTACTATCATTACTTTGAATCTGTCGGTTGAATTCGGCAACACCTTATATATATATATATATATATATATATATATATATATATATATATATATATATATATATATATATATATATATATATATATATATATATATATATATATATATATATATATATATATATATATATATATATATATATGAAAGGATAATTTTAATTTTAAAGATTTTAGTGAGAGATTTTAATTTAAGTTATACAATTTTCATTTGTTGTGATTCTGAATTTTATTGCAGCCATCATAAAAATTAAGGAAGTCAGTGTAATTTAAGAGTAATTACTTCATTTCAGAATAAAACTTGTGAACTTTTTTTTTATGTACTATGAATCGGAATGTGAAGGAAACAAACCATCAATAATTTTCATTCGTTAATTCCTGTCATCACCTAATAGCTGAAATAAAGTAAAGAATAAAACTTGTAGTGATGGATTTTTATTATATATTTGATTACATATAACTGTATTTTGTATTACATGTAAATTTCGATCTTAACGATCTTGGAGAATAAGTTTCATTTGCGTTATATAATATTAAGATGTCATGCATCTTAATATATATTTTGATTCCGAATTTCATTGCGCCCTTCATAAAAACTAGGGAAGAATGTAATAATTTCATTTCAGGTCAACCCCTGTGAACTTGTTTTCTGTATGTTATGAACCGAAATGTGTAGAAACAAAACACCAATAATTTTCATTCACGGGATCCTGTCATCACCTTATTGTTGGAATAAAGTTAAGAGTAAAATTTGTGACAAGACTGGGAGAAAGGTAAGTTAAATCCACGAACATCATACGATTATATATTAGCCATTTAACATCTGATTGATTTTATGTATTTAAAGAATTGCAAATACTGAATGTGGATGTCATGAAATTATGGAACCTCCTACCAGTGAGAAATAAGAATTAAATAAATTAATTAATAAGTTAATCAGAATATTTTGTCCGAAATATTTGACATAATAATATTTTAGGGGTGGTTCGTTTCTCAATTTTCTTATCCTTAAAATTTACTCTTAATTATATGGCACTGAATATACGCACACAAGAATTTATTTTATATTCATGCTACGAGAGATAATATAAATCTAATACTTAGAACAATGAAGAGTATTATTATAAAATATACCTAAAAATATTTTTGAAATAATTCTTCAAAATTAGGGAATTTTTTTAAAAAAAATAAAACTGATACAACAAGAGATTTTTTTTTTTAATTTTAAAGTGTTGTATAATAGTTTTTATGCAATACTATTCTTCAAAGTTATTAAGAAAAAAATTAATATTTAAAAAAAATCTGAAAAAAATGAAAAAATATTTCGTACACCTATCACTTTCTATCTAAGAAGTAACTACAAAACAATTTAAATGCTCTTGATCTAACTATCTGGCTTATAATGATTTTTGAACAGTTTTTCTATCACGCATGTTGCATGTAATTATTTGTTGATAGTATGGCTGCTTGTAAATATAGTCACATTAAAGAAAATCGATGTATTTTTTCAATACATGTAAATATTGAACAAGTAAAAGAATCAAAACATGTGTTTCCTTATAATAGCATAAATTTATATATGAAAGAAATATTATTTAAATTTTCAATGATAATTTAGTGTGATAGATAAGTGTCCTCCTCCCAGTATAGGAAACTATTGCCGAAACGTCATAAGCTATTGTCATAATGAATAATCATAAGTCATAAGCAGAAGTTTGTATCTGTTAAAATCACGAGGCTCAAAATTTCAGTGCGAGTTCGTTTCGTTATTGACAGTAATAGTAAATCTTAAAGAAAGCCGCAGTAAATATTATGGTGAAATAAATGGAATGTACTGCATTTCAATAATAGAATGTATTTTGAAAAAAAAAAAATCCAAATTTTTCATGTATAATTTGCACATGATGCCTGGAAGCTCGCATTATTTGTTTTCCCTTCAGAGCTCAAGACAGTTATTTGATTCCAATTCGATACAAAAGCATAAAGGCAATTATGTCACTCTTGGAATCTTTAGTAATTGTAACTTTGCATAATTCTCTATTAATCTCCCATGTATCCAAGGATTATCGAATCTTGTAACATGATTTCTGACGAAAAGAACAGCAATAAAACAAAGGACCGATGTATATTTTAAAATCTTTAGTTACTCTTCATAACAATTAATTTCTAGTATAAATTTCGGATATTAATTTATATGCTCAAGATTGTAATTTTCATTTATATATCTATATTTATCTGAAAAATTTGAGATCCATGCCATCACTTTGGAATTCACCTGAGAGAAGTTTTTGTGGTTTTCTCTATTTTTTTCCTTTCCAAACGCCTTTTGGAACATTTCTTTAGGAGTGGAAATGGTATACAGCCGAAAAATTTTAGCTACTTTACAGATTTTCTTCTTGTCTTCCAGTATGGATAATTGAGGATGCCATCACTTTGGAATTCACCTGAGAGAAGTTTTTGTGGTTTTCTCTATTTTTTTCCTTTTCAAACGCCTTTTGGAACATTTCTTTAGGCGTGGAAATGGTATACAGCCTATCAATTTTAGTTAGTTTTCAGATTTTCTTTTTGTCTTTTAGTATGGATAATTGAGGGATCTTCTTAAAAGTTTTTTCCAGATTTATTTGTTACGAACTTTTCTTATAAGTATCGGATAATCTTATATATGGGAAATAAGAATCTTGACAGACGAAGGTGGGATTCCATTTATTTACAATCCACATTTAGTCAACACTTCCGCCCAGATTCTGCAAAATTGTTCATTTCAGCAATCGGCAGGTCAATCCTCTTATATTACTTTTCTTGAGAGGAATAACTAGCCGTTAATTACCTCCGAGGACTTAATACATGCAATGGATTCTATCTTTGAAAATGACTGATTGCATATAAACCATAAAACGTTAATATATATTTTACCTTGTTGGAATACATGGGATGCTATGTTATTGAGTCATGATCACCTCTTATGAGGTATTTCTGTCTTCTCTTCCAAAAATTATTTCTTTCCAATGAACTAGTTGGCATGTTAACTTCTCTAAGAGGTTTAACCTGATACTTATCTTCAAGGATACTGATCCTTGAGGGCTTGGTACTTGAATTAACATGGCCCATGAAGGTGAAGGAATACAACGAGCCAACGAAACACAAATATTAAAATATGCTTAACTTGCAAGCTCCAATAGGATGATATTTCATTGAGAGCTGAAGTCTTTGAGTTACATTTATGAATTCATAATATTTTTGTTTCCCAACTATAGAATCCAAATTAAGTAAATTAAAAGAAGGTCTGCTATGCTGTAAAACCAATATCGAAACAAGACATATGTATCGTTATACTAAAGAATATATTTTAAAAAATTGTGTTTGTTGGCTTATTAGAATATGAACGACAAATTTTCACAATAATTTGTCCATGACATTAATAATTTCTTCTACATTAATTAATATATTTTCTCATAAGACAATTTTCTAAGATAGATATTTCATATTTTAATGACTGATATCTTTAACTAAAACACTAGCAAGAGAAGTTAAATAAAGTATATAAATAAACCTAAATCTAAATTCGTTTAGTCTCAAGTACGTTTTTACTAATACACATAGGTAAGAAATTAAATCCACATTTCTGAAGAAGTTCAAATTTTCTTCTATTTGCCCTTTGCAGAATTCGGGACATTTCCACTTGTTTCATACCCCTGTCTCGATAAGTCTTTCCCCTCAGCCTTCTGGTCTAACATAAACATTTAATTATTTTATGTCAGTCGCCTAAAATTATTTCAGACAGAAGTTAGATCCTACCGATTTTCTTCTTTTAAACTGAGTCGAGTATGGAGGAAAGATTGAACTCCTTTACAGATCTCTATAAAATAATTTCATGCACATTTCTCCACAGCATTTTAACTAATTTCAGAATTACAATAAAGTTTCTATGAATTTGAAGGTATTATATTTTAGGGATATGCTGTATGTTTACGAAATCATGGATCCAGTGAATGGTCGGAGGAGATGAGTGCGTTTGACATGGCTGAAGATGTGAAAGAATTTATGAAGAAGGAACACGTTTCGAAGGCCATATTGATTGCCCACGGCATAGCAGGCTTTGCGGCATTAGTTATCGCTTTTACAAATGTATGTATTGTTTCTGCCATTTTAATTTTCTGATATTTGTATAAACAAAAAATTGCTACTTTCTAGGTATTTAACAATAATCTAACCATTTAATTTTCAAAAATGGTTACTATGAATATTATTTGAAAACTTAAAGTTTTCGCAATACTCCCATTGCTAATAATTAAGTTAGTACGTTCTTATCCAACACCTATTTTTTATTCTTTTAATCGATATATCGATATAAATTTTGTATGAAGCACTTTTTAATTTAATTGAAAAATTATTCACTTTAAAAATATCATAATTACTTGGAAAATTATGAACATTTTTGATCCAATTTGAATTTAATGGAATTTTTTTCAAATATAAATGAAAATACAATTCCAAGCTAAGTTTCTAAACTACCCACTCTTATTTTAAATAAGATGCTTGCTTTATGAGAATAGCAAGAAACTCGGAAATAAAAGAGTTATTATCAAATTTAATAATTTAAAATTGTATAAAAATTATTCAATAAAGCAAGGTGAAATATTTAGTGAAATTTAAAACTTTTTTTGATCTAAAGGCATTTTATTAAAATTCGATACAAAATGTAAAATGAACTTCTTACTTTCAGTGTATCTTATAAACAACCGCTCCTTACTTTATTTTTTTACTAGCCGTCTTTGGCAACCAGCCGGTTCGTCAATCTTAATGTTCGTTAAAATTTTAATAATTAAATATTTTATGCAATTCCTACTTTAATAGCTTCTTCACCAAAATATTTTAAAACTTCAAATTTTGATAGTCATATAATTCACTCATAATATTATAAGCGCCTTCAGTCATAACGTAATATGTATCTCTCTAATTTTCTGTTAGCTCCCGTAGAATTTATACTTTAAATTAAAGTGGAAAGGATTAATCTGCAATTAATATAATAATATTTTTTACTGAAACAAAGTATTTTTTTGTAATGTGATTACTGAAAACAGTCACTGAGCGCTTAAACTTTATGGGCACTAAAGAATATCTTTCTTAATTTATATAATATTTCAAGAATTTGTAAAACAAAATTTTCTCAGATTCATCATGACCAGATCGATTAATTAACAATGTTTAATTTTAAATGCATCAAACACTAAGAAAATAAAACGAATCGATTAAAATAATCGGTTAAAAACAGGTTAAAAAAACTACTTAAAAAACGATGGACTTAAAACTATAAGCATATACAAAAATATATATAACTAACATAAATACACTTTAATTACAAAAGCATGCAACTAATATAAAAAATAATTTAAATCATCCGTTGATAATGGTTGTCATGTCAACAATCAGAACACAATGCGCATGCGTGAATTTTCAACGCCAGTTACGGTAATGCAAATGCATGAATTTTTCTACGCCAGTTGGGGTAACGCTATGCACATTAGAAATTTTTAATTTCCTTTATTCTGTTTTATTTTAATTCAAAAGTACTTCAGAATGAATCTGAAAGATCGATTAATTAACAATGTTTAATTTTAGATGCATCAAACATTAAGAAAATAAACAGAATCGTTTAAAATGATCAGCCAAAAAATCTTAAGCCTAGCCTCATTACTGTTGGGAAAAAAAACAACTGAATCCTTACTCATTTGGCGGTGGGGAAAATAAAGATTTTTTTGGCGGGGAAGTTAGTTATTAATTAATAATTAAAATTCTAATTAAAAATTTAAAAAAAGGGACCCCAGGTTCACATTCCCGACCTCCAAGGTATACATGTACCAAATTTGGTAGCTGTAGGTCAAATGGTCTTTTCTGTAGAGCGCCAACACACACACACATTGATCTTTATAAATAAGTATAGAATTGCGTTCAATATAAGGAATATAATGCTTATTTTCGAATTTTTTTTCAGTTATGGTATAAAATTATTCAAATGGACATCCGAGCTGTTGAACTGAACATGTAACTTCAACAATGTCAGTAATTCTAATACATAAATACATTTTCCTAAATCCAAACAATTACTATTAAAAAAATTGAAGTATTAATTTGATTTGAAAATGTATTACAACATCATAAAAATATTTTCTTCTATTTTTAATCAAACTGACATTTAATTGAATTTTGAAAATTTATATTAATGCATTTTTTTCCCTTATAACCAGAGATGGTTGAAAAGTTAGTAATTGAACAAATGGTACAAGTAGCGGAAGACAATGAACGTGAATTCATAGGATTCAGTTCAATCTTAGAATTGGCAGCAAATAGCTTAAAAGAATTTCCATCTAGTTTGTCTGAAAATTTAGCTCAAAAGAAACTTCAACACTTATTTACTTACGCTTGGAGCAAAGTATGTAATCTTACTAATATCTTAATACCGTAATTTAAAACCTTTTATTGCTAAAATTGAATTGTACTAAAGAACTAACTTTGATAATGTACATATTATAAAGGAAAATAATTTATAACAGAAAAAATCTTGAGTTACATTACACTGCTGAAATAATGAGTTCCTAGCTAAAATTTGAAATATGAAAATAATTGTGATTGATATTTAAACGCTTTAAAAATATCTGGCACAAATAAAATTTCCAAAGCTTTAATGATTCAAGTTTTAGTCAGTTAAATTATAAAGCCTCCATTAGTTGATTTCTTATTAATTATGTTTTTGGCGAAGAGCTGATAATTAAACACCAATCTTCATTAAATTAAACCTAAAATGGTATATAAAGAATCCATTTTCATTCATTCATCCATTATTTAAAATTCTAAGTTTCAGAGCGTTAATTGACAATCAGGGAAGAACATTTCAGGAAAAAGGGAGGCCAATATGCACGCAAGAGTAAAAAAAATTGAAGTTCTATACATAAAATTCGCAATATTTCTGAAACGAAAAAAAAAAAAAATCTGGAATGAAACCAAGAAAGTAAATTTTGAATGGTTAAAATTTAACAGTGGTAAATTTAATATATGTATGAAATTATATTAAATACGAGAAATACAATAACATAAGATATATCAAATAGTTAGAAATAACAAAAGAGCTCTGAAAAGATTAACCGATTTTTATAAGAATTTGGTAGTATGAAAGTGGAGACCAGAATGAAGCACATGGACACAAAACCCAAATCATACGACTGCGAATTCTCAAAATTTTCAGGGCAAGTTGTATGAGGTTAGAATAAATTATTTTATACCCTTTAATAAGATTTAAAAAAACAGTATATTATTTTTTTTATTTAAATAATTATTTCTCCTGTGGTTCCCATCTTGTGAAATTATGCTTTTTTGCTTATTCTTTATTGTTCTTCTATTTATTATCTTCATTTGCATTTAATGGTGGAAAATTTCCCCGCTTTAAGAATGGCTAGTAGTTGAAACTGGTTGATGTTGTAGGAAATAGAGTTAAATTATAATTCCAGTTTCCGTCCGAGGAGGTGGTTTCATTATAGTCCTGTGTGTGTTACTTAACGGAATAGTGGTAGCTCGAGTTGATAATTCAGTAAAACCTAAAGCTGGGGCCTATTGGGGTTGTAGTTTTTCATTTTTATTAGTCGTTTATAGTCACTGGGATGAATTTGAAGAAGGAATGTTGTCGCCCAAAGATATTGCTTCTTTTTATAATTTGCATGCTAAAGAATTCTAATTTTTTAAAAGTATTAATACTTCATTTATTTGCTTTCCTCAACTGTAGAAGTACATCTACTCTATTAGTTCCGCTATTTCAGCTTATTACAAAATCTTGAGATAGTACTCATTCTTATCCTAATCCCGTCTATATTTTAAATAATAAATATTTAGAATAGTATTTATTCTTTTTTTTTGTGAATTATACAATCGGTTCTGGATTTTGTTTTTGCGATGCATATATATATCATTGGAATTTCGAAAAAAATTATCAGACATCGTAAGACATCGTGAACAAAACAGATTATATTCTATAAGTATTCAAGAGTAAGTAACAAATGAGAAAATGCCGAAATCTGATAGCAGGTTGTATGAAAATATTTTATTTGAAAACGCTGTATACTTCAAGAAAAATATTGAGAATTATGATAAAAAATTTATAAACAAATATTTATGGCGAGGAAAAAGTGCATTGTAGTTTTAGCTCATTTGCATGACTACAAGTTGAGCATAACTCTTTAAGCCGTAGTTAAAAATAAATTTGACTATAAAATAATTTAACTTTAAGAATAAGTTTCGTAACAAAAATTATATTTTTATTGCCAAAAATGGATTACTCGAAAACGAAGATTTCAGAAAATGACCTTCTCCATCAAGGATTATCGTAGCAAAAACTTCTTATCGATATCTCTTCGATACCGAAATATTTTCAACATCAATAGTAAATTATTGAATAAATGTTTTCAGACACATCAAAGACATAAAATATTTCAAAAAATTCCTCTACTATTTGAGGAAAATAACATGATGAATTCTATCTGTTTATGGCATATGTAATCTCAGCTGATTAAAAAAAAATGGAGTGGTAGTGGACTTCATAATATCTATTTTTTTCCCAATTGCCTCAGTTCTGATTTCCATTATCTTCTTCCCCGATTCAAATTCTTTAGTCGTGGCTTCCTGAAATCAGTTAGTTATTGTTGGCTATGTTATAATTACCTGCTCTCCAATTAAAAAAATGACTATATGCTATTTCGAAAAATATATTAGGGAATTATATTGAAATGAATAAAATTAAATGAAAAACATTCCTGAAGTATAAATAAACTTTCATGCGCAAATTAAAATACATGTTTTTCATTTTTAAACTAAAAAAATATTTTAAAATATATGGAAATATTTCTAATTAGAATTTTAGATTTTTAATATAACTTAATAAGATCTGTTTCTTCAACTTTTTTCTAGAAACCTAATGAAAAAGCCCTCTCCAGACCAATGATACCACTTTTACCATTCTACAAGAATAAATCTGGCAAATTTGTCTGGGAAATCAACGTAGATGTTGTTATTAAAATATCTGCCAATATTCAGAGTTTTCAAATACCTTTAAAGGAAGATACAATTTATCCTGGAGAGACATTATTTATTGCAGCAGAATTTTCTTCATTTGTAGTGTAAGTTTTTAGTTGTTATTATATACTTTATGCAAGTATCTGCATTTTTTTTAATCAAATTTCTTGTTGTCAGAATTCAATGTTAAGTTTCGGAACTCATTCTGAAGCAGTAATCATTTAGATGCATGCTACTCCATATTAAAAAATATTAGTGATAATGAAATCAAATCAATAATTCAGTGTAATTAGGATGTGAAAAATGTCCATGTCTCTCATCAAAATTATCGAAAAGAATTAAATATTTGTCTGTTTTTTCAAAGATTTTTAAGATATAGTTTGGATATTGGTAGAAATCAATCTTTAATAATTTATGTTTTTACTGCAGTATTCTTCAGAAGAAAGTACTTTTTGGTCCCCTTCTCAGTTGTTTGAGTATGCACGGAGATATTTTGTTAAAAATATTATAGATTCTATATTACATCATAATTCAGATTATACAACACGTAATGCGTTTGTAAAGAACAATGAATTAATGCTTCTGATTCAAAATTTAATTTGATTGGAGAATGGACTGGACAATGATGATGTCAATAATCCTGATGTAGGGGAATTGAATTTTTGCGAAAATAACGAACTTATTCTGTGCCTATACAGAAATCTTCATTATCCTGTAGAATTTATTCTAATATCCTGATTGATCTTAGATATTTTGGTTTCATCAGGCTTTTCCACTAGATTAACTCGCGATCTTGACTGGATTTGTTGATGTGAATTGAATAGACAAGTGGAGGCGTTTTAAAATGAATCACCCACTTCTCATTCACCACAGAAGTTCAAATATTTGACATGGTATTGCTTGAAGTATGACAGACTGGGTGAAAAAATGAAATCTTTTCCTGTTCCATGATGCTGAGTTAATGGAAACTTTTGGTATAATCTAGTAGATGATGCTTGCAATTTGAATATCGTTCCATAGTTTCCACAAACGCTGAAGATTAGATATTTTGAATATATTTATAATGAAGTATCTTAGAGATAGACATTTCAATAAGGATCCGTATATGTGAGCTGCGTGACTAAAAGAAAATCTTCGTAATCTTTGAAGACCTAGTTAATTTCAATCCATCCTGGCTGAGCTGAGATTTCGCTCAGTAACATGTTTGGATTTATCATTTTTCAAATCGGACTCGTTGTTGCTCCATATCTTAATATTGTTGTAATATCTGTCAGCAACTCTTTAGTAAGAACTATGATTCTTTAGTAGTTAGAAACTCTACCTGTAAAACGGAGTTCTTCTTTTCAATTTTTCGAGCCACTGGAGAGTGATTTTGTCTATTTTGAAGATGCAGTATGCATAGCTACTATGCAGTTCAAATTTGATCCAATCTGCTAAAATACTGGCTTTGTTTGATGGATGGAATTTTTGCTTGAGAAAGATACTGTTTTATTCATTCTAATTCGCAACATATTATCTTTTGACGAATTTTGAAAACATATTGACTTTTTTGGTGCAAGATATGCTGGTATTTGTAAATTTGCCTTTTAAGAATTATTTTTGAGATTTAAGATATAACTATATTAGTTTAATTCTTATGTTATTTATAAATTTTAATCAATATCAGCTAATTGCTGTCAAAGCTTATTAATCTATAAAGCAGAATCACGATGTAGATATATGCATTGTATTTTTAGAGAAAAAACAACAAGAGTTACGGTTGCTTTAGCTAAAGAGCGGCGACAAGTCATATATATATAACCAATAATTTTTCAAAAATAATATTTTAGTTTACTGTTGTTAAGGTAATGAATATTTCAGGTTGATATAAAAATTGAAGCAATTAATGTAAAAAGTTCAGAATGATTAGTTTTGTGATAATAATGTTTTAAATAAAAAGATTATCAAAATGGATGCAGACATCGAGGTGCATCAAATCAACATCATAACTACCTATGTGCTAAATTTCATGGTTCTAAGTGCGAAAGTATTGTGTGGACTATGCAAATATTCACTCTCAAACACCATTTATAACTAACTAACAATCCTTCGTAATGTGGTGAATAGCATATAAGCCAGTTAACAACTACGATGCACGGGCAATTGCTTTTGCATAATGGTTATATTACTGGACTGGGAACCACAAGGTCCTAGGATCTATCCTCGCTCATACCAAATCCCCTAAATTGGTGACCTCGGACGATGAACCTTCAACCTTCGTAACAGCTGTTGTGGCGCCATCTACCCACAACCAAAATCGTCAGATTCACTTGACGCAGCAACCCAAAAGTCATCAGATTCACTTGACGCAGCAACACAAAAAGGCCGCAACAGCCCAAAGTCGTTAGACTCACTTGACGCAGCAACAGCATCAGCAACCACACACGCTCGCCATAACGCTTGGTGCTACTCAACTGGGTACAGGCCCATTAGACAACAGCTAAGATACATCACCACTCAACAGTCATATCGTTCGTCTCACCTCCGACTCACTGGAGGGAGAGTCTGTGGTGAATAGCATATAAGCCAGTTAACAACCAGCGAACCACAAGGTCCCAGGTTCTATCCTAGATCATACCAAATCCCCTAAACTAACATACAAACACTTCCTTTTATAAATTCAAAGGTTTTAGTTATTAATTTGAAAAAAAGTATTTTCAGATATAATATTGACGAAAAGGGATTCGAATTAAGGGATTTTGAATTAAAATTTATAAGTTCTCTGTTTTTTCTGAGAGTATTCTTATCATTTAAATGAGGTATAGGAATAATAATGATTGTTAGAGTAGCATTGTTAAAATATTGATTCAGGTATATTATTGCAAATGACCTTAACTAAAGGTTTACTTAAAACCAAGAGAAGCATTGGAGATACTTTGATGAAAAAATAAATGGCTTGAGACAGTCTCCTGAGAAAATCCAAAAGTAAATTCAAGTTCAGAAAAAATTTCAGAATTGAAAAAAAAAAGTATATATTTTTTCTCAATAGCATTAAAATTATCATATTTAAGGACTGCAGTAATCAAGTGCTGAAACTAGGTTTCATATGGATTTAGGTTAATTTCATCAAAAATAATTTGCAAATTCTGAAAGAGTTTGCTTGTATATTGAAATCTATTTGTGGAATTTAGGACGGAACAGTGAAAGGAATATTATCCATATATCAATAATATAAAATATTTAATAAAATAATTGTTTTTACCTTTTGACTAGGTTGAAACAAAAGGAGGTGATTCTGAAGCATATTCCAAAGATCCGGTTTGTTTTGGCAGAAGGTGTTTATCACAGTTGTCATCTGGAAAAACCAGAAAAATATGTAGATATAATCACAAAGTTCCTAGTTCCATAATTATATATATAATTATTTTGCTAATTTGTTTAAAATAGATATGTCTGTATGTAGCATAATTTATATATGACATTTAAACTATTCATGGAAACTATTACAGATTTCATATTAATTAGAAATGTTTACCAGAATCATACTTAGAAAATATAATTTATTTCAAACCTAAAAAGAGTCATTTCTCTAAATAGCAATCATTTCATGTTACAAAATAAAAATATTTATGAAAAAAAATCTTTTTTTTGTTATAATATGTTTTAAAATAATTGGAGAAAACTTTAAAGTGATTTGTTCCTCAAGATCGAAACCTCACAGCTTCATAATGTTTAATATTAATTCATACCTGCTTTTTTTTCAAAGTTTAATTAAATAGCAACAAAAATGTGCACAGAAAAATAAAATTTAATACCGTTGAAAATCGCATGAATATAAAACCAGAAACGGAAGTAATGAACTTTCTTGTTGTAAAATGTTCATAAAAATATTTTTTTAATTATTAAAATTGTAGAACAAAGGCATTTGATAATAGAATTTATATAAGGAGCATATTTTTGAATTTTAAGTATAACAGAAATAGTTTTAATGAAATGATATATACCGAAATTATAAAGGAAAAACTTAAAATTTCTATTCCAAATAAAATTTTAAGTAACCCTGTCTTTGCGATCATCTATTGCCATCATTAACTACGCGATAAAGGAATAGATAACCGTGTGCCAATATGATCATTAACTACGTGAATGTTATCATCATTAACTACGTGCTAAATTTGGTCACTGTAAATGAAACAGTATTATTTATTTAGTATTTTGAATAATTTTTTTAAAAATGATTTCTATTTACATACAATATGTTAGCTCATTATTATTTTATGTTAATATATATTGTTTGCATGTTTTTGAATTCAGGTAATGTTGGGAAATCAAGATTTTATATTTTCATATGAAGAATATGATTCCATCCTAAAATAAAGTTTTTCTTGCCTATTCTCTTGTCTGCTTTTAGATAATGCTCTATAATGAGGATTTTTAATAATTTTCATAGAGAAGAATATTTGAACATAAAGTTTTAACATATTGTTGTTAAAACTTTAATTAGAATTGAAATTGACAAAAATATTATAGCTCATTTAATAAATTTCTATTTTTAAATGATAATTTCTTAAATTTTCCGTATAATATTGCTTTTAAAACAAAACGCATTACTTAATCTTTGGGATGGTACAAAGTCAATAAATATTATTGATATTCAAAAAGTATGTATATTTCAGTAATAATCTCAGGGTAAAATGTTTCTGGGAGATTCTAGCATTTCCTTAAAAAAAGTTGTATTCACATTTTTTAAAAATAGAGATGAAAGAATTTGAAAAATTAATCACTATAAACACATCGATTAGAAAATTTAAGTAATAAACTGTAATTCAATGACAAAATGTGGGAAATTATTTTTAAAAACATCATGTGATTACATTTTTAGAGTAATAGATTTTCGCCAGTTTTTTTGTTTGTTTGTTTGGAATCAATGAATTTTATCATTATTGAGTATGAATGCAGATATATTGAACTGAATACTTGACATAAACGCTTACAAAATCGCAGAATTTTCCACAACTTTGCCCCCTTATGATTTATTGTAGCTGAACTCTTATGCTTAAACTTCGCCATCAAATGGATCGCTGAACAAAATAGTGTAATCTCAGACTATCTTATTTGTACCGATTCTCTATCATCCTTGGATTCTCTGAAGTGTATTTCTTGGTCTAACAACATAATCGTTGAAATCCAAAAGCAAATTAAAAGCCTGAAAGATAAAAATATCTCAAAAGTTTTTGCATTTGTTCGTGGACACACGGGCATTTATGGAAATGAGCGGGCCGATTGGCTTGCAAAAGCTGCCACTAAGCGCAAAATCAACATTGACGTTAATATTCCTAAATCCTTTTACAAGAAGATTACGAGAGAAAAAAATGGTGGAGTCTTGGAATCAAGATTATCTCCTTTCAAATAAAGGGAGTTTAACAAATAAGATCCATCCATTAAGATTTTTTCCATTCATTAATAAGAGACTATCATGCCATCATTTTTATACTAATTACAAAATAACCCAATTTCTAACTGGTCATGGTAACTTTAAAACTTATTTGTACAAATTTAATTTGTTTCCGTCATCTTCCTGGGAGTATAATATTGGTGGCGAGGAAAATGTTGAACATGTGCTCCTTCTAGGTTCCAAGTTTGTCAAAGAAAGGCAGATTCTAAGACTGGCTCTCAAGCATATGAATATAAATTGGCCAACAGAGTTTCACCAACTTATTTCCACTAGAAGTGCTTTTCAAAATTTCTGTAAATTTATTGTTGACATCTGTAATCCTTCATAACTGTTAAATTTTCTTCTTTTTCTTTTTGTTATGTGTTATATACTTACTTCTGTAAGCCCCGTGTGATACTTTGTGGTGCACGGGGTTTTTATAAATGTCCAATAAAAAAATGAAACTAAATCAGTGGTAGTAATAATTACTACAATTTTGAATTGAGTAGAGATGTGTGCATTAATAAGTGTCATATCCTTCAATGTATTTTTAACATTATTTACAAATACGAGGTGCATTTAAATTGAATAATTAAAGTCTCAAAGTCTAAATATATTGGATATTTATAGAATATTAAATGCTAACTAAGTATACGATATGTTAAAAATTAATTAAATGCTAATTAAGTCTACTAATATACATTTAAAAATTATCAATATTGGTCAAAATATAGTATGCAATTAAACAAATACTATCCAAAAGACATTTTTTTTAGTTTTAAAATTATTTTTTGTAATAATATTTTTTGAAATTATAACCAAAAACGCATTAAAATATCATTTAAGTCTTATTAAATTATAGTAAAAAAATTAAATATTAGTTCTGTGTAGCACTTTTTTACCATCCGAAGTATGTTTGTGCCAAGTGTTGTAATCTGAAAGTTATATTTTACGTAACATAACACCATCCCGTGCCAGCCGGTGCCTATAACACTAAGTTATCTAACAAGTTGATTTATAAACCAACAAGATGGAAGGGAAAGAAAAAGAAACAAAGAAACAACAAACCATTCAGGGATTTCATCTCCACAGAGAACCCCATTCATGTCAAATCCTACACGACTGTATTTAAGATTTTGACGAAGTAATAACTAAATGGAGGCAACGAGAATACCTAAAAATTAATGGTGACAAATTTGTTGAATTTAGAGGAATAAGATTACTAATTGAAAAAGAAAAAATGAAAATATTGATAAATTACATTGCGAACATCTATATGACATATGTATAAGCCAATAAACAAACATTGTAGAGTTAGAAATCTGTAGCGCCCGTCTGGTCACGTGATTTTGATTTTCTTCGTGAGAACATGAAACTGTAGAGTTTTGCACTTTTGAGGGAATAACTTTGGCTGATTTTGACAAAGTGGCATTTTGCTTTTAGCTATTGTGTGGTGTTGATGAGGTCTTGGTATTTATGTATATGATTTACTATGGAGTGGATTTTGCCGTGTGAAAGGATATTTGATGAAACTCTCCTGTACCATTCTTCCTTGAGACTTATTTCTGGCTTTCTCAAGTGCCACGGGAGAGTCGGTAAGCACTCGATAACGTAGTGAATCGGGGGTATATTTCAATAAATTCATAAACAAATAAATCCACATACTTTTTTTTATTAGTAATAGATATGAGCGCAATGTCAAAAGACTATTAGACCTGATATTTAAATTGATGTTTATTTCATTTGAATAAAAGAAAATTAGCTTAAGTGGAGCACCTGAAGACATACTAAAAACATTTTTCCTGCTACTGTTAATACGAATCAAACTTTTAAAATGAGTGCTGAATGTTATATTCAGCATTATACATTTAGAGCCTCTGCTACAAAAGGGAGTTGTTTTTCTGCTTTTCATTGATCATTTTTATACTGGAATTTATAATTGCTGAAACGACAAAGAGTAGCGCCTTTGTAAATGTTAATTAGCAACTGAGTAACACTCAATTCAGCCATTTAGCAGTTCATTTTGGCATCTTCAACAATTTATTGAAAAGCATTTAGATCAACAGTATAAGAATCATCTAATCGTGATTGTTTAAGAGAAAATTAAGTTAAAAAATTCATTTTAAGTAAATATATTGAATGCTTTTTTTTCAATATTTTCAATGATTTAGAATAAAGGTTTTATAAAAGGGATGGAATTTTTTTAACGTTTAATCTGTGCAAATGAATGGATTTTTTAAATAAATATATGCATAATTTACATTTTAATACTATTAGCATTACTGAAAGTTTTTTTTTCCAATTCCAAATTTTTCTGATGCAAAATTTTATAAATAAAAATTCGATATTCTTTTGTTCAAATATTATGAAATAATTTCTTAGACCGTGCAGTTGCTCTTCAACTTCCACTACAGTATAAGAAATATGATTTATTTAAAATATTTTGCAGTTATTTTAATGTTTTGTAATGTGAAAAAAATTTGAAAAATTCTTGATATTTATTAGTATATTCTCAATATTTAAAGACTGAATACAACTTATTGTTAGATGAGAAAATAGATAGTATTCTTCTATTCTGAAAGATCTTGAACAAATTATTTAATTTTCTTCTGAATTAGACGGTTTTTAATTTATACTGCTTTTCAGCAAATAAAACCTCACTTTTCCCAATTTTCAAAAAACTTTAGATTTTTTACCTTATGGTTAAGTTGGTATGTAGATTGCGGTCTGGAAAAGGTAAACGCAGAAAGCGCAACAACAAACTTTTTTTAAAAATTCAAAACTAAGTAAATAGCAGCCTTCTTTTCAAATTGGGAAATGATGCAAATATCCAGCACACTTTAAATGTTTCAAAATTCTGATTCAAATTCTGATTTATTTATTTTTTATTTTGTTGATGTTTTCCCAATCTTTTTCGAAAATTCAGGAAGAATTTACAATGACATTTTTAAAGTTTTTCGTACAATAAGTCAAATAACTTTAAGAAAAAGAGTGACAAAATCGATAGGAAGTTTGTATAAAGGGTGAGTATACTCATTTTATTTCAAAATTCAAACTCACATAATGAATTTTTTATTATGTTGGTGTTTTCTCAACTTATTTTATTTAAAATTCTTTAAACAAAATTTTTTAAAACTTCTTATACAATAAATAACTTAGTTTTATAAAGAAATGACAGCTAGTTTATACAAATAGCGTACTCCTTTTATTTCTTCTTCAGATTTCCTGTATTCAAATGTGTAAAAAAAAAAAAAAAAAAAAAAAAAGGAAACGGAGTATGAAATAACAATAAAACAGGTAACAGGTATTATATATATATTTTTTGCCTTCTTCTTCTTCCCTTTTATTAAAAATCAAATCAAGTAGATTTCAATACTCAAAACGAGAAGTATAAATGAAGCATTAACTTCAATCTCTGCATTTGCTCATTATGAAAAGTAGAAAGCAAAGAAGGATGACATATAAACGAAAAGAAAACTGAGAGTTCAATCATAAATTTAAGTATATGATTGCGATAATTTTTTTATATAAATTTTGCCCTTTATTATTAATGTTGATTATCATTTCCGCATATTGAGATCAATAAATGTTCGCACCTCAGATAGATTTAGAGCAAAGTTCAATACTTAAATTCTAATGCTAAATCTATATAACAAATTTCTTTTATATGGTTCTTTGCATTTTTGAGTTATTCTATGGATATATATGCGGAACGACATACTTCCCATTCAAACAGATTTCAACAAATCTTTGGCATTTTTTGGCAATTTTTTTTTTATAAATTTTGTGTAGTTTATAAATTTAGTATCGCAGTTAGTATATAATTAGTGCATTGAATGTAAAATCTGATCGAATCAACACTTTTATTGACAGACCAAATATACCAATTTAATTCGGTTGGTTCACCCTTATTTGAATTATTGTGTTCACAACACGAATATATCGTATTCTCAGACAGACAGATTATCCTTTTCTTCTGACATAAGGAGGTTTAAAATAAAAATGTGCTGTAAAATTTTGGCTTCAAATCCATTAAATTTTCTATTTTTATTCTCTAAATATATGAAAGTAAAGAGATAAAAATTCTTGATGAATTGTTAAAAGACCAAATTAAATTCACGATTCCTCATTGATTGTTATACATTTTTTTTTGTCAAAAGTAATCAAAATAAAATAAATTATTAAGGTAACTTTTTAAGGGTATCGTTAAGGAAAATCCATTCGACGGGTATAAAGTAAAAAATCCAACAAACTAATAAGGAGAAACAAAGTTTTAGTCAAGAAATATTCTAGAAAACATGGAACGTATTTAAGAAAAGCGCAATTAAAATTCATATAAAGTACAGTACTTCCAACACGCGTTTTAAAATAAATCGCTAGATAGGAACCTTTTATAGCATTCTACAAATTTTTTAACATAACTCCATGATTAATCCTCGAAAAGAGAATGACAGGCTGGCTTCGACGGTTTGTCTCTCTCTGGTTATTTTAATCTCCGAGTTGAAATATCGAATTCTTTTAACGGATCCGGATTTTAACTCCTAATAGAGATCGCAAAAATTCTTTTTTATTCTAGAACTTAAGTTTTATCGCCGAAGTCATCGAATTCACCGCCAAGTCTCCAATTATTAGATAATTCTGTCCCAAAACCAGGGATATTTTCTGGTCTCCCTTTAGAATATATTCCAGGGAAGCAATATTAGAAACATGCTAATGTAATAAGAATGAAGAACTGAAAAAAATATTTTGGATTTTTTTTTAATTTTAAATTTATGTTCGAAATTTTGCACTTTTAATCAATGAATAATCGAATAAATATCAATATTTGAGCTGTCTTTGCTCAAAAGTACTTGTATTCTACGGAATTAAGAAAAAAAGATTGAAGAAAAAAAATTAAGAAACGAAAATTAAATAAGAAAAAAGTTATCAAAACATTAATTAAGAATTTAAAAAAAAAGTTATTTATAACATTAATTAGAATTGAGCCTTGATAGCTGCGGAAAAAAACCATTTATAGATACATAGAACATATATAATTTCTAATTCATGTATTTTATAACCATACTGTATTTGGAATATCCAAAATAAATTTTGTTGAGTTTCAACAAAATATTATTGGGAAAAAATAATTTACCATATTTATATATAAAAGCGTTTGAATTTACAAATGTACACAACATTATTATTTAAATCGTCTCCACATGAGCTCTTCAATACATTTAATGAATATCATTAAATTTACTAATTGAAAAGTATACGTTCAGATGTTTGAAAATCATGCGCTGAAATTTGAAATGGACAGTCAATCTAATAGAATCTAATCTGTCTTTGGAATCTTGTTTATTCATTGTTTAGAATGAGAGTTAAAATGTTTTATATTCTTTAACTTTGGCCGTCTTTCATAGTATGGGTATAAAATATGAATACAATCCACATGCCATGAACAATTTTTTCTCTGCCTGAACAATTTAAATTTTAATAAGAAGCAATATATTTTTCATATAAACAAAAATGAATTCCACACGAATAATATAATTACTGTGTTCTACCGAAATAACCAACCGGAAGCAGATTTCTGTTTTTAATTGGTTATTCGTGTCCTTTGTCTTTCAATTCACTCATCACAAGCCATAACTCTTCCTAGAATGCAACTGGAAGTTCCGGCTGGTGGCCAATGTACTACAATAAACCTCCAAAACGTCGATGTATATAAAGATTATCAAATTCATTTACATCTCTGTCAAGAGATGGCGCTACATGAAATCTTATTAGCACAAAATATTGTATGACTTCTTTGCAGTTTTATTGTATGCTGTTGTAAATGGGTACCCTAATAACATCCTATGAATTTTGTACTAATAGAGATGTTTCTGTTTGGATGCGAAGGCATTTTAGTAAGATTTACTTTAACACTGAATCACCTAATTAAGTGTAAGAATTGGGAAACAGAATTTCCATGAATGTAACATGTACATAAGAAGTTTGAATGGGTTTTAAACTAGAGTAGACGAAAGGAAGATATTAAAAACGGGAGTATAAAAGATGGGTAATATTGTACTACATAAACTACAATATTTAAAATAAATATTCTAGTCACCTGTTTATAAAAAAAAATTATCGGATTCTTTCAATCCAAAAAATTTTTTTATACCTGGCTTCTCATTGACAATTATTAAATTTTTCGATTGTTTTCTTTCCAATATCATAAGGTTTTCTTTCCATATCGATGTGCATTTATAAAAATCATTACGCGCACACTGCTAAAGGATTTCAGAATTACTAGCATGATTCGGCTTCCTTTCTAAAAAAACATGTTTAATTCTTAAAACTGCTTAAAAATACGGTGATTCAAACTCAAACATTTTCAAATCGATCCATTTATTAAATGATAATTCTTTACGTTAAATAACTTTTTATTGATTAACTTTTATAAAATCTTCAATTCCAGGAGATAATGACGTAATCAATAATAGAAAGACTGATTTATTGCTTTTAGAGTGGAAAATTTACACCACAATTTCTTCCACAATCGATCATACTTCAAAAGATAGGTTGCCATTTACACTTTGCGGTATGTTGTATCAAAGATATCGAAGCATTCTACATATTAAATTGATAACGCTTTATGACTATCATCAATCATCTCGAAAAAGCTTTTTAAGCGTAAATGCTGTCTCTCGTTGGAACTACTTTTAGGCTGCGCTTTGGGAGCTCGCATAAGTGGAAAAATTTTTGAACTACAGCGTTTCTTTTCATTTTATTAGTATATTTGGAAAACATCTGCTTTTAAAAATCTATCTTTTGCTTTTATTTTGAAATAAAAATTTTATAAATTTAAGTGAGCAATTCTAATATTATATATATATATATATATATATATATATATATATATATATATATATATATATATAACAGTGATTTGTAGCACTGGTTGTTATAATTAATATGCGGGAAACCATTTCTTTAAATACTTAAAAATTATCCTGAATAAAATTAAAGATGGAGATAACTTTATAATTAATAATAACAAAGAAGTTTTGTATTTTATAAAAGATAACAACAGTAATAAACATAATACATATGATTTTGACAATTTATACACTAAAATTAATAAATGTCTTTACTTTTATTTATGACGAATATATAAATGGCGATATTATTACAAAAATATAACTGGGTAATTATGTAATTTCTAATTATGCAAAGTTAATATTACTGAAAATTACGTTTTCAATGGAATTAATTTTTATAAACCAGTGAAGGGCATTCCAATGGGAACAGCTTTCTCAAGTTCATTAGCCAATATTTTCCTACATTAATATGAGAAAAAAATAATTAAACAGAAACGGTTGGAGATATATTGATGACTTGCTTTTGTTGAACTTAGATTGTTACTGATATTGTTACTAATTGTTATCCAAATGATTTTGTGGTAAATGAAAAAACAAAAATCAACCTTTCTGGATTTTTAAAAAAAATCGAAATTTCTAATATTAAAACATTAGTTGATATCTACGATAAAAATATGAATTCAACTTTAAAATAATTAAGCTTAGTAATTACCCTTCTAATCTAAACTCTAAAATTTTCACAAATTTAATTTTCTCACAATTTGATAGAATTAAAAGAGTTTGTAACAACAAAATTTCTTATATTGAAGCAACAAATAATGTCATTAAAAAATTAGCTACTAATGGATTTCCCAGAAACTATTGCAATATAGAAGTTTTAATTAAGAGAAGGATTCATTTCTTACTGATCTTTTGGCACAACTAAAAAAAGACTTTCGTTTACATGTCAACTAATTCAATATATGGAGCTGAGTCCCTCTAATTATTTATTACTTTGAATGACTAAGCGCTTTTATGTAAGGGCAGTAATGACACGGGAAAGTGATGGGAGTCTTTTTGTAGATTACCTGTTACTGATATGTGCTTTCTTTTTTGTTTCTATAATTGTTTGTGAATGTTCTTTTATAGTTTATATTATATTATTATGATTTTCGCTTAAATTGATTGCAAGTTATTTTTTTTTATTTCTGTAAAAAATGGTTTATCTCTAAGGCATCAATTTCAGGGGATTTTCGGGTCAAGAGAGGTCAATATTGTTGGCCAAAGTCAGACCCCTCACAGAATGAATCCTTTGTTTGAATCCCTGTCCGAGGGTAACCCTTGAGAAAGTCTTCAGGCCGTTACTTAATTTCTTCCTTTTAGATTCTATATTTATTCTTTTTGCTAATATTAACTTGGTACTTTTACTTTTTTGGTTAAGTTCATCTGTGTTTTAGTAGTAGTAGCATTAGCGCACTCTAAATACAAATGTATCTTTTTTGGTTTGATTCAGAAATAGTTTTTAATTTTTTTAGTTAGTTTTCAGAAATAGATTTTAATTTTAATTGAAATTTCATAATGCATATATATATTTCGTGTATCTCGGAAACGACTTTTAACGATTTGGATCAAATTTTATATTTACATAGTTTTGTTTTTTATCTGTATGTCTTTCATGAAAAAAACACGCTTTTACACACATACACACACATTCTTTATAACTGACTATTAAAGCGTTTTTTTATCTGATCTTATAACAACAATGTCATATAGCGCCAACTCTTTTGTAGTACTTGCATTGTTGTCATAGGACTAATAAACTACTGGTATCTCAAAATTTTCTGAGATTGCGTTGATGGATGTGAGATGGGGCAAGGTTGAAAGATATTCACATGCAATCAGTATGTGATTCGCATTTAAATATTTTCTCCAAAAAACTCCCACAATTTTGCAAAAAACTTGTAGCGAAGCTTGGTCTAAGCCAGATATTTAAAAAGAAATATGTCAAGTAATTTCATAATTTAAACTAATTGAATTATTTTTCATTTATATTATTAAATGAGTTTGATTACCTGGAAGTTTTGTTCCAAATTTAAGTATTATAAAATGGAATGATATTATTAGACTACTACAGTAAATCATTTTTAATAAAAATAAAGTAACGAAGGAGATAATGACGTTAATGCTGTTACGTGCCATGCAACTTTAATTCTGCTTACTTGTTTTTTGTTAAATTATAATATATATATTTATAAACCTATTTTAAGCTATTTCTTGACAATTACTGTCTTTGAATTCTCAATAGTAATAACTGCAGCTCATAAGCAAGATAATAAGTAATGTGTTTATTTAAAAATATTTTATATTTTTTTTATGCTTCACAACGCAAAAAGAAAAAAAAATCAGCCATCATCATTATTATCAGTCGAACCAAAATATTTAAATAAAACTGTATAAAATGTGGTTTTCTTAATTCTGAAATTAGGGAATATATTCAATAAGTTACTTGCAAGATTTTGAGCAAATCATTTTATAAACTTTTATACTAAAAGGTTTTTGTTTTTTTATCTTTTTAAATCAAAACTACTGTTTTTCATTAAATGAAACTTTTGACATTTAAATGGCATAGTTCAGTTTAATTGATTCAATCCATTCTATGCAAAAATTCTAAAATATTACATTTTACAGCGAATTTCAAAATATTCACACTGAATATAGTCAGCTACCTTAAAAAATATTTTCCCTAGGTAGGTATTACTATATACCTATCTCTCATATAATTTTCCAGATCACAGTTAAAGTGTAATTATATATAACAATACATTAGCAGTATTTTATAAATAAGGAAAAAACTTTCTTATAGAATTCCTTAGATTCGAAGCGATGACTAAATAAACCACTGAAAACACTTTTAAACTTCTAAGATTATTTTGCCTCAAGAAATGTTCACTGAATATTTCGGAGAAGTTGAAAAATCGAAGTTGCTTGCATCTGCTTTATTCGAGCTGGTACTAATTAATGTTCTAAATATAAGCCTGACGCTAAAAGTAAATTGAATTTGCTCCACATGATTGTTCTAGTGAATTAATTCGATAGCTTCCGTTCCTAGCTAATATAAACTCATGCTTGTTTAAGGAGAAATATCGAATTAATTCATCCATTTTAAATAATTCAAATATTATTTAAAATAGTTATAACGCATTATTTTATCTTATGTTTATTATATATTCAGTATTATACTTTATTTGAAGAAAATGCGGTACTTGGGATAGATAGATATCTTTTAATAACTTTGGATCAAATCAACAGCTGAGGTAAATTTTGACACACACACACACACACACACACACACACACACACACACACACACACACACACACACACACACACACACACACACACACACACACACACACACACACACACACACACACACACACACACACACACACACACACACACACACACACACACACACACACACACACACACACACACACACACACACACACACACACAAAATAGACAAAAACAGACAGACAATTATTTATTGAATGCTCACTATCATTTTCAAGTGAAGTATATTTCGATATACGAAATATACATCACTTTGTATATTTCGATATACGAAATATACAAAGAAAAAGTATTCTAACAGTTAATAGTAAATGATTCAAACTCGAGATTTTGACAAATTATCACGATATACATTTTTGTAAGTTCGAAAAACACATTCTGGAACTATTTTTGTCTACGTTTTTAAATACTGTGATTCAAATACGCGATGAACTAGAGAAATGAAAGTCGATAGTGCTTTTTATACCAAAATTTGAACAATATTCTTTGAGGTGAGAGGGTGGTATTTTAAAATTTAATGAACCAGGACGGTAAAATTTAGTTCACAGCTTTAGCATTCAAAGTGAGAATCCGTTTCGGATTTTTAACCAAATTCATCAATATTGTCTTCTGTTGTCTGCACATTTGAGTACACGTAAATGCGATAAATAAAAAAAAATCTATGATATATAAAATAACATTTAATATTCGATCATTTATTTTTAAATAATAGTTCTGTATCTGATGAACGGAAATATGAGTCCGAAATGTTTTTAGGATCTTTATAATGTAATACAATAAAATCTGAGAACTCATTGCGTTCATTGCCTTTCTTCCGGTCCACAATTTTTGTACAGGAATGAAAATACCTCTGTTAGAGAGTATGCGGAAAAGCCCCGAATAGACCAGTTCTGTGAACAAAAGTTCCGGTTGCTTAACAGTTAAAAATTTGATTATATAATCAACTGTATTATTAAATTGTACGCGAATTTTCATGAAGTTCTGTTATTCAAAAATTGATGGTATATAATTTTATAATGTAGTGTCACATGAATAAAATAATAAAATAAAATAATGAAATACAATCGTTCTACTACTTATATTTTTCAGCAGTATAAGTTTTCAATAAAACAAGTATATATATATTACATTAGTTGATTTTGATAATATATATTGATGAAAAAAAAAGGACATTTCTGAAATAAATTGAATCAAAAATAAGGAAACTTTCTTTTATGCTATTTTTCCAAATTCCTTAATAGCTGAGATGCACTATAATGGCAACCAAAAATAATGAAAATTGTGAGCTCAGACAAATTAGAAAGTCAGATACAACTTTCTGAAGAAACATTCTGCAAACATCCTATTAATTCGAATAGGTATTCGAAAAAAAGTTGAAACATCACCAAACCTTTTCCTGCCAAATTATATCTAATGAGAAAGAGAAATCATAAAAATGCTTGCTTCCTTTGAATAAAAATACACCTTACGTTACGTGTTTGAAACATTATAATAGATTGAGAACTTTTCATGTATTTTTCACTGAAGAATACATGAAAGAATAATATTATTTTTAAATCGAAAGAGCGAGAATATTATTTTTGTACGCTTTTTTCATTCGAGTGAAGAATCAAATTCTTCCTTTTACATTTCAATTAATGTATTTTTGGTTCTTATTTAGTTGGATTCTTCTGTTTTTTTTAAATATTGATTTTCTAAAAGTGTAAAGAAGCCAGAGTACTCTAATTTGTATAGTATAAATACTCAATTTTTCATTATTTTCATGTCCATAACATCTTGTATTTGGATTCTCAAATATAATAGATAAATAATAGCTGAATTTGAAGTTAAAGATTTCAATAAATAAATAAGTAAATATAAAGAAGAATTAGTCATTGGGAAATTAACAAATTAGATTTAGTATAAAATTATTGTAACAAAAGTCAGAAGTACAGATAATTAATACTAGGAAAATAAAGATTAACAAAGTAAATGCGAATTTTCAAAAACAAAAGTAAATTAATAATTCATTTTTAAAAGATAAATCTATATGTTAAGCCTTTACATATGCGACAGAACATAAATGATTTAAAATTCATTCTATTTTCTGATTTTTCGTAGATTTTTAAAGGCAAAATATTAAGATTTATGATTTCTAAAACATATGGAAACCAAGAAATGATTGAAATTAAATATTTAATTCCTTTATAAGCCCACTATCAGGAAAATTACTGTTGATAAACGCAAAATTTCCTATCATTCTATATAGAAATCCCTGCCAGAATATATGCATAATATGAAAGAATATGGCTAAATGTTGTTTTGAACTAAAAAAAACCGCAAAATATTTATATTGTTGGATCTTCTGCTGAAAAGTAATCTAAAGCGGATTCAGAATGTATAATTAAATGAATTATATTCAAAAATATTTACTTATAGACGGAAAAGTCTAGTTTTACTGCAATATCATTTCAGCCAGTTTACTGAATAATTACAATTCGATAAAAAAAGCAATTTCAAAAACGCATAATTAAATTATTAGATTTGTAGCAAATGGTTTGTGTAGATTTCAGTTATAGAACCTCCAATATTAAATTTATTTTTTAAAAAAAATACGATTTGGACAACATATACAAGGATATGATTTTACACATCTTTTTAAATTTCATGCTTAGAAATATCCAATTCATCCAATATTGTTTTCAATTCAATATTAGACGATTTTATTAATTCTGTCATAAGAATTTTCTTAACTAAAGATTTACCTAAATAAAGAATTAAAAAAAATTATGAAAATTCAAAATTTGTAATTTCTGAGAAAATTGAGACAATTATACATGAATTTTGTTTTCAGCAGTTTTACCTTAGATTATAAATTGAATTTCTTTTCATTTTCCGTAAATATTGGATAATTTAATGACGCTTCTCTAAATTAGAATATAAACTTATACTTTACACTTCCATTATTTCAAAATTATTTTTGCATATTGAAATTGGCCTATATTTAATTGTTAAGTATATAAGTTATTTGATATTATGAATTTCGTATTAATCAGTGGACAGTTATGCATAAGTTAACACGAAAGAAAAAAATAATTTAAAATATTGCATTTATGTACAATATTTATTGATACTATAACTGACAATTTTCAAAAAACATTTAAACAGTCTTTTCTGACTAAACGAAGATATTGTTTACGAGTATGTGTGTTTTACATTTTACATTCATGTTCAAAATGTCAAGTGAGTTTTTGCATTTTTTTCTCGGCTTTTCAAACAGTACCAAACGTATAAGGAAGAAGTGAAAAAACTAGGAATTTCTATTTTTATTTTGCAATGCACATAAAACTTTCACGTTCTTGGAGAAAATTAATTCTTTTGTAGGAGAAAATAATTTACAACACTGACTTTAGTATGTGTTTATGTATGTGTATGTAAGACACGTTAATAAATAAAACAGGAAGGACAAGAAATAAGAAAACAACACTGCCATAGAATGAAGTTCTGGGAGATAAATAAGACTTCCAAGTACTGTTTAAAGTAAAAAGGGAGAAAGATTTTGCTTTATCTCACGTAAATGGTTTTTGATAATAAAAGCAAAGAATGCTATAATTTTTATGAAACTAAGATATCTCCCTGAAAGAAGCATTCGTTTTATTTTTATTAGTTCCGAATATGCAACTGTAGCTTTTTTAAAGCATAAAAAATATTAATTTTTGTCAGGCAATAAAATTTATTGAAAGGAATCGTCATTGTTTAGTATGCAGACTACGAATGTATTAATGAAAAATAATGACCCAGACCAAAGTAAATAATAAACTAAGTTAATAATAAACTAAGAAAACATGTAATTTGGATTTATGCGAAGGTAATTACTAATGAAATTAAGCAAATATAATAAGTTCAATAAAAAATATCATTTCGAAGAAAATATCGTCTTTATTTATTGGTCATATTTTTTTAAAGGAAGAGTAAATATAATAAAACATAGAATACTCAAAATTCTCATTGGAAGCATCCAATAATTATAATAACAAAATTGTATAATAACAAATTTTAACAATGCATAGCTGTAATAAGAATTGAATATAATTCGAGTGCCGAAAACACTAATCTCATTTTTATTTTAGTAATGTTTTTGAAATAAATTTCTTCTGAATTTCTTTGATAATATAATTGTTTTAAAAACTTAATTTATTTTATTGTTTGTAGTCCATAAATTTTCAATTCTGCTCTGCATTTTAATCTTTAAATATTTATCCTAGAATATTACAAAAATTGCTTTATCGAAATAAACAAAAATTAAATGCCTGTATAATATTTCAATAAAGCGCATTATATCAATATTTTTTTGCATTTTAAATTATACCCTGAAATGTTTTTACAGAGGTTTTGTCTGCAAGAAAAAGATTTATAATCATTATAACTCGAATTATGTCGTTGTTCTATATTAGTAAATCTAATTGAAGGAACTCAGAAATATAAAATATTTACAGAAATTAACTTTTAATAATGTCTAACATCACAATCTAAAACCATTGCAAACAAAGAAAATATTTGCGAATAATAAAACCTTGAAAAGAAATGCTATGTTAACTTACAAGTGAATTAAAAAGTTTTATTGTTTTCATACATAATTTACTTTGTAGTAAAGTTTTCCCTCTTTTTCTAATAATTAATTTTTTAATATTATAAGTAGTAAGTATTGAAATTTAAATTTTCAATATAATATCGATTGAAATTCACTATCCCGTGTTTCAAATTAAATTTTTTGGAATGTTATTATAATATATAATTTTAAACAATTGAAACTTGAATTTGTGGATAAAATATCATTTGTTTCTAACGATTTATGGCATCATAATAATTCAGAAAACTTCTTATTTGACAAAATACATTTATACAATTACTTATACTGAATAACTTAGAAAACTATCTATACAGGGTGGTTATAATTAATTTGAAGGACCCAGAAGAAAAAAACTATTAATATTATGCACAAGAAATTAGGTATTTGTAATAAATAAGGTGTTGCGAAATGAGTTACACAATAAAAAAAATTAGTTCAATTTTTTAAACGGATGACATTTTTTTATTGATATTATTTTGTAGGTTGAAATTATAAAATATTTTCTGTGTTATAAGATATGAACTGAATTATAAACTATATGTATACAAAATGGGATTTTCGAGTCAAATCAAATACTGTAGACTAAGATCTATATAATGTTTCCTCATGAATTTCTAAGACATGTTTTAGTATTGCCACTTTTTTAAATTAACGACAGAATTTTGTCATTTTTGTCTCTATAGATTCGTTCTTTTTAATATCCTCACAATTAGAAGACACAAGGTTTAAAGTCAGATGAACGGGTTTGCCAATCATTTTGGGAACGTTCTCGAATTACGGGCTCCTCAACAAAAGTTTGATCAAACCGTTGTTTAATAGACTCAGCATCATGAGGTTTGAGTTCCATCATGCCTAAATGTTATTTAATGTAGGCATTTTCTTCCTTGTAAAACAGATATCTCTTTATTTTCCTGCAACTTGTGACTATAACAGTACAGTGAACTATTCCTTATGGTTTATGATTTTAGAAAAAAAAAGCCGATAGTAAAGTTAGCAGTCATACCACACCATATTTTTTCTTAAAAAAAAGCTGACTGCCTCATATCTTACGATATTGTGTGCTGACTTGGTCTGATAAAGTTAAATGCACTTCATCAGTCCCCAAAATATTTCAATTCCATGCTTCGTCGCCATCAATTTTGAAATGAATGAAGTTGTGGACCTCCTGGTTGTAAATGTTGGAAAATTTCAATTTTATATGAATAGCATTATAAAATGTAGCGCAAGACTTTTTACATTGTCGGTCATAATATATTGATCAAGTCTTTTTACAATTTTAGCTCTCACCTGTCACTGATCCACTAATCCTGAATCGATTGCTTCACTAATTTCTTCAATTATCTGATTCACAGCGCTTCGTCTTCTGGTTCCGGGACGCAAACCGAGTTCTTCTGTAGCTTCAAGTTTACTAATCATTTTCTTCATGCTTTCACAGACATTCGCTCCTTTTCTCATATCTCTAAGACGACAATATTCTTCAAAGCAATGGTATAAGTGTTATTCGGAATGGAACAATATTTTATCTTTGGCGAAATCGTGAATACATTTTAGAGATATTTTTACAACTTTTATAAGCAAATTGCTTTTAAAATTCAAGCTGTAGGCATTGTCACATAATTAAGAAAGATGAAAACATTGGAAAAGCTACAGCATCATTAAACGAAAAAACAAACAAACTGTACTAATATTTTTAGTGTATAATTAACTATCTATGCTATATTACAAAAAATAAATTGCAAATATTACAAATACCTAGTTTCTTCAGCATATTCAAAATAGTGCTTCTCCTTGAGTCCTACAAACATTTACACATAAATTATAGCCATCCCGTATGTGTACTACATTTAATATAAATTTCGCTATCAAATCTCTATTAAGCTAAAGGCTTGCGAAATCAAAACAATGTGAATTAAATATATTCTATTATACTCATTCATATAAAATGTTAAAACTTTTCATGTTTAAATGAATAATTATTTTTAAAAAAAAGTAAAACCTGCTTAAACTTTATTGAAGATTTTAACGATATTAATGACATAGAAAAATAATTTACGATTAGCTTTCTAAAAGAATTGTATTTCGTATTTTTGTAATATTTTAAGGGAAACACTTGTACATCCCGATTGTGAAAGATGGTTATTTATTAATTTTTCATTATTCATTTAACGCCATTATCTCTTTAAATTCTTATCTTCCTGTACTTTAAAAGCACTTAGCTGTGAGAAGTTGTAAAAAGTTAAATGAGATAAATACAGCTTATCAATTACAGCTTCAGAAAAAGCTTCATTAGTTTAATGGCATAAAAAAAAGAAAAGGAGCAGCTCTGTCATTTTTGAAGGCTGCATTTCTCAGATTGTGCTTTAAATTTGTACATTTACATGTACTTACGAGATTGTATCTTCAGCTACAATCTGCTTGCGAATATGTTAGATCCATTTAACAATCTTTTGAATTTAAAAAGAAAAGTGCTTTTGAATCTTAGTGGAAAAAGAAATTTCAACTGTTTAAATTTCCATCATTTTTTTTCAAAGTATATTAAATTAATTTCTAATAAATTAAAAAATAATTAATTATAATATTTATTTTGCAGTTTTCAATTAGAAGTATGAAATTTTCAATATAATTTTTATCCAGTAATAAATGAAAAAAATTCATTTAAAAGTATTAATTAAAAAGTAAGTTTAAAATTACTGTTTTGAAATTAATGTATTTCCCTTTTAAAATGATATAAATAAATATAAATTTCTAACAGTTCAAAAATAAAATCAGTCGTGGTTTAGTGGCTTAAAAAATAATGCCAAAAAAAAAAAAAATCCGCTTCATCATCAAAGTCATTCACGCACAAAAAAAATATTAAATTTGTATTACTTTCAAAATAGTAAATTTATAAAATCTGCATCAAAAAACATCATTTTGTGTCTTCAAATGTGCGTAAATATAAATTCGGTAAAACATAATTCTTTGAAAAATTTTCAGTTTAAGAGCATATTTATCTTTTATTTTCTGTATTATATAGCACACGATAGATGTATACAGAAAATATTGTAAGAGTGAAAAAAAAATGAATACAAGGTATTAACGAATCGGCTCATTACTTACTTCTTGAGTTCGAAAATCAAGTTTTTGGCATTATTTTAGTCTATTTGTGAACTCAATAACTCAAAAATTATCTGAAATGAAAGGATAAAATTACAGATTTCTTTGAAATTTTGGGCGAAATCCATTCTAAGGAAGTCCGTCTATCTGACAATCTGAATATAAATTTACATGATAATTAGAAAACCCGAAGAGAGGTAAAAAGATAAAATTTGATGTGTAGATTTAACCTTAAATGCAGATGTCAAATTTGAAAACAAATCTGTCAAAGAACAATTTACTTTTACAAAAACGTAAACACCATAAATTAAAAACGCAATGACTTGAATATATGTATGATATTTTATACCTATAATTTTAGTTTTGCGCCAATTTTTTTCTTTCAATTAGTTGAAAATATAAATCTTAAGCACAAATTTGATTTCCGTTTATTATTAACCATATGCCAATGATTAATCGCCCAAATAGTCGTCAAGGATCACGCAACAGATTCAATATAAATGCCAGATATCAATATTTCTTTACTATTCTTGTCAGTGTCATGGAAGATAGTCTTGCCTAACATAAAAGTCCACATTTTATGCGGAAGAAAAGGGATAAAACCTCTATTAGAAAGAATGCGAGAAAGTTGGAGGAGATTACTACAGTTTGTTCTTTTATACATGTTTCTAAGATTGCTAAACATTGATAAAACTACATATAGTCAAAGAATAAAAAAGAAGTAAACGGATATTTTTGTGATTCAAGAATTCTAGAAAAGTTAAAATATCAATTTTTATTTTTGCGAATTCATTTTTCCTTGTCCTTTATATGTTTAACCATATGTAAAATGTTTCGGGTTTTTTTTCCTGAAATAAACTTTTTATTAAACAAGTGAAGTACTTTTTTATCAAGAACGATTTTAAAAATCTCTTTTGACTGCGGAAACAGAATTTAAAGAAAAGCTATGAAAGCCAATTCAAGTCGTTTGATAATAGTCTTCTTTAGAGAAATGAACATTAAAATTCATTCATCGTTTCAGTCTTTTCTTTACAGTTATTGATCTTGGTGGAAATAAGCTTCAAATTCTAATTTTAACTGATCTTTTTAAAGGAAAGTCGAAGCAGTGCGATGATCAAATGAATAATTTTTCAGCATTTTTCCTTAATAAAAAAATTGTAATATTCTTTTATAAAACACTAGCCGCCTTTGGCGACCAGCCGGTTCGCCAATCTTAATGAACGTTAAAATTTTAATAATTAAATATTTGATGGAGCACCCATTTTAATTGCTTCTTCATTAAAATATTTTAAAACTTCAAATTTTAATAGTCATATAATTCACTCATAATATTATAAGGGCCTTCAGCCATAACGTAATGTGTACTCTCTAATTTTTTGTTAGCTCCCGTACAATTTATGCTTTAAATTAAAGTGGAAATGATTAAACTGCAATAAATATAATTTTTTTTACTGAAACGAAGCATTTTTTTTAAAAATATGAGTGCTGAAAACAGAGTCCTGAGTATTTAAACCTTATGGGCACTAAAGAACATTTTTCTTAATTTATATAATATCTCAAGAAGTTTTCAACAAAATTTTCTCAGATTCATCACGAACAGATCGATTAATTAACAATGTTTAGTCTTAAATGCATCAAACACTAAAAAAATAAACAGAATCGTTTGAAATAATCTGTGGAAAACATATCCGTTGTCAACAATCAGAATACAATGCGCATGCGTGCATTTTCAACGCCAGTTACGGTAACGCAAATGCGTGAGTTTTTCTACGCCAGCTGGGGTAACGCTATGAAATTTTTAATTTCCTTTCTTCTGTTTTATTTTAATTCAAAAGTACTTCAGAATGAATCTGAAAGATCGATTAATTAACAATGTTTAACTTTAAATGCCTCAAACCTTAAGAAAATAAACAGAATCCTTTGAAATAATCTGCCGAAAATTTCTTAAGCCTATCCTCTTTAAAAGTGGGAAAAAAAAACTGAAGCCTTACTCATTTGGCGGTGGGGAAATGAAAAGATTTTTTTGGCTTGAAAGTTAGTTTTTAATTAATAATTAAAAAACCCCAACTCTGATTTTAAAAAAAAATTCAAAAACCTTTCTAGGGATATACCTAATAATTTCCCAAATTTTCACGGCGATTGCATGTATGTTTTTGAATCTATCGAGTACAGACAGACAGATACACATTCATTTTTATATATATAGATTTGCCAATTTGTTTGGAATTAAAAATTTGAGTATTACTTATGATGATTGAAATCATATTTTTAGCAAATATCTGAATTTTTTTTTACTCTACTTTTCAATAATCCATTAGACTACAAATCTTTGTAAATTATTTCAAAAAATTGATTTATTATTTTTCGGTTTTCTTTATTTAGATTTGGCACATCTTATGAAATTAAATGTTAAAATTATTTTTAATCATAACTCCAGCCTAAGGGAGGTTTTTTAAAATCAACTTAGGAGGATAAACAATTTATTTAAAATATTTATTAAATAGGAAAAGAAAGGAGAAAAATAGCAAACAAACGATGTAAAAAATAGCTGCGAAGATCAATGATCCTTATTGGATGGGAATTTAGGAATTTGTAATATATCTTCAACAATGTTTCTTCCCCTACTTTTTAAAATATATTATTTTTTCTGTTTTTTGCATTAAATATCATCTTTAAATCAGATATTTATATTAAAATTATTATCTTTTAGGGGAAACAAGCATATTTTGAGGAATATGTTTAAATTAGTTCTCCAGTGTGAACTAGGAAAAATGATAATGTTAAATTATTGATACTGAAATTCAGAAAATTTTAAAATGTATATTAAATGTATAACATTTGAAAATGCATATTATTATTAATATGTATCATTCTACTAATTATTAATGTGTATAAAATATATTCTAAATGTTTTTCAACCATTACCATGAGATAATTATTGATAATCAATAAATTTCCCAGCATAATTTAAGCTTTAAGTAATTCCAGAATGTTTAAAATGTTTGAGATATTTCCTAATTTAAAAATCAGTAAAATGTTTTTAAAGGTCATAAAAATATGGTGGAAATTATATTTAATAAATTACTACATCGGTAAAAATTATATATGTTTTTATCATTTAATGGACAAGGAAAAACATGTTCTAAGTTATTAAACATTGATTGAGGCTAGGAATATATGAAAAATAATATTTGTCAGAGAAGAAAGTGCTTTGAAGGTAATATAAAATTAACTTTCGAGTCATGTTTTTTTAATAGCTGATATTTCCAAATGGTAGCTTTCTATTTCTAAATCAAACATTATGCATTCAATTTGTTCTGACATTCGTTTTGTTTTTTTCGAAGGATAACTTCGAAAAAATGTAATTTGACTTCATGAAATTAAAAGTATTAGAATATCAGAAAAATAACTTATTAAAATATTGTGTAACATAGTGAGGATATAAAATATTGTAAAATACAATTGAATAGCTTCTAAATTTCCCTATATAACTTGTACATAGACAAAAACTTATTAATTTTCATTAATGGAAGTAAACAGAGGAGCAAAAAGACATAAATGTACTTCATAAAAAAGCAATCTAAACAAATATTTAAATAATTTCTATTTTTATTTAACATAGGAAATTTAAAAATCGGGCTTAGATTTAATTTCATATCGTTCAGTAGCAAAGGTTATTCAGATTAAAGAAAGGAAATTATGTTCTTTAGAATCCATTTACACAAGGAAAGAATTACACATTATTATGTTGAAATATTATGACAATTCTGAGTTGAATTTCAAAATTATTAACAATGTGCAACAAACTTTGAAATGAACGATACTCAATTATTTCAGAACTATGATTTAAAAAACACTCTTTCATCATCAATCAAAGCTAATTTCAGCTCAAATATATTAATTTATTTTGAAGATGAAAAGTTTCAAAACTTTTCGGTTATTTCTTTTTGCCCAAACTTTTTTCTTTGCACTAAATAAACACTGATGGTTTTTTTTTTTTCGAAAAGAAGAGTTAACTCATAAAATAAGAGATTGTAAAAAATAATCTGTCACAGGCATCATCATCATTAATGATTTCGTCTGTAGACACTTATATATTAACATTTAAAAACAAAGCAATCAATTTTAAATGATGAATTACTTTTAATTTATTTAATGATTGAAGAATCTAACTTTCCTTATACTTTACATATAAAGGTAGCCTGTTCCAGTATTAATGTTTTGATATATTTATTAGTAAAGATAAAGGTTCTGATATTACAATGATTATATTTATTTTTGTGAATTATCTATATTGATAAATTTATTATTTATTATCCTATATTTTATTTTGTTAAAAATTTCCTATTAAAGAAATTTGAATACATTTTTGGCGGTTTATTAATTTTTTAAAACAAAAATTTTTAAATACAACATCAAAAATCCGAATATGATTATATTATATCTAATTAAAATTTATTTATAAATCACCATATTGAGTTACTGATCAAATGTAATTTGAAGTTATTTCACTTTTATGAAAATTATTTAACAGTTTAAGGATTTAAATCGGATTAATTTATTTTAAGCCTGTCTATATCTATATGGGGATCAAAATAATTCAACCTTTAAATGATTAAAATGATTTGCTTAATATTGATTGCACAATCATTTGCTTAATATTGATTTTTCTTTCAATAATCCAACATACCTTCAACTACCTTATTTCAAAATAAATTATAAAAATCTTATTATAGATAAATTCTTTATTATCATAGAAGTTTGTCTTTAATATTTTATAATGAGAAATGTTTTAAACTAATTATTTTAATTAGTATAAGAAAGAAAAAAAGTTCATTCAAGGCAATTTTAATTTGATAGTATTCAATAAAATTTTATTCTAACAATTTCCCCTAGCTAGTAGTTGTTATTAAAAAAAAATATTATTACAAAATATTTTGGACGAAATTAGGAAAATGAATTTTAAGTTTCCTTTTTTTAGTGAAATGCAAGGTATCGGGCATTGATAAACGGAAAATAAATAACACTGCATTCTGAAAGACTTGAAATTGCAGAAAATTTAACCATACCAATTCCGCTTATTTATTTCATTGTTGAAAACACACTTCTAATCAATTCATTAATTCGCGCTTGAAATATTTTCGACAGAATGGAATCGATCCTTCCTTTCATTCTAGCGGCCCATTAGTGGGTCACTGCTCAATGTTAGACTCAAATTGACTAATACTGAGGGGAATTAGGCATCAGAATGGTAATCTACGCATTCTGAAGTTTCCCTTTTGTTCGAAAATCTATCTCTCTGAATTGTTTCTTTTTGGACAAGAGCCTCTGGGAAGAGTTTGAATGGATATTGTGGGAGACAGTTTTCTGGCATAATGGAAAGATTTACAGAAATGTGTTGGTGTCAAATTGAGTTAACTAAATAAGGATTTCATTCTGATGAAGTCACCCTAGTTTCGAAATTAATGTGAGCAGACAGGCAGGGAAACAGAATTGAAAGAGAGTTTGAACTTAATAGACAATAAATAAATCAAATGTGGAATTTATTTAGGAATTCATTTAAAAAAGAAATATTTCAGTTAAGAATGAAAGAGTAAACATTTTTGTAGAAAAATTGATAGTTCTGATAATGTTAAAGAATTTCTTTCTTGGAATTCAATAAATGATTATTTAAATAATATTTTAAGTAAAATTTTAACAAAGTAAATATTGTACAGAACATTACTCCATAATAAAACTGAATAAAGCGCAAAAGCACAATCTTAATATAAAAAAAACAAAACAAATTATGGGTCTTGCTAATTATCACTGAATAAAATACTTTGCGAATATTTGCTTCTTTTTAAATTTATGTTAACATAAAATTGAGTCTTATTAAAATTAAAAATTGTAAATATGATGAAAGACAATTTTCGTCTTCATGAGAGGAGGTTTCTCATTTTAGATTTATCATAAAATCGGGGTTGAGTTTTTTTTTTAATTTTTGAGAGCACACACTTTACTAAAATCATTTCTTAATGATTTAATTAATTAAAAAAACTTTTCAAATAACTGAGCAACAAAATAAATGATTTAAGAAAATACGAAAATAAGATGAAAATAAAACTTATGAAACTAACTTATTAGGAAAATGTAAAAATTAAGGATTAAATTGAATTTAGGGAAAAAATAATTTAAAAAAAATTATGAGAATCAATATTGCATTCAGAGGGCACTAAAACTGCTCAATTTAAAACACACATGGGATTATCCAAAATAGAAATATTAAGACTTATTTATAGTTTATATTTGTTATTAAATGATATAAAATACTTTTTTATATACATTAATCAATAATATAATTTTTATATAATTTTCTTATTAACTATACTTAATGAAATAGTTTTGACATTTACTTTAACATTTCAAACAAAAAAAATATCGTCCATTTTTCTTAAAATTTATAAAATATTTATATTTAAGATGATCTTAGACCATTTCAGTGGCAATATAAATGAACATCTTAAGGAAATTGGAAGCTTCAGATCTGCGTCAATTTTAGTCAAAGAAGAATTGAAACGTTTTTGTTAAAAAAGTACGTCAAAAATATTTTACTACTAGTTGATAAACAGGGCGTTGTAAGAGAATAAAACCTTACTATGTTTAATATTTTTAACGAAAAAAATAATATTGTATATAATATTATAATATACAAAATCCATTAACATTAAAATATCTTTTAATTATAATTAGAATATTATTATTATATTCTTAAAATCCGCCGACACTTATTTTTCACCATAATTTATTAAAGTGTGTTATATCTGTACTGCAAATTTTCTTCACAAATTCTGCAGCATAAGAAAGACTGTTTTCCTTTGAGTATGAGCGATTGACTTAAGCCTACTTTTAATCATAGTTATATTGTTACTTTAAAACCAATTACAGACTCTAAAAAAGACGTATTTAAGTTTAAAATATGTAATTAAAAAATTATGAAGTAGTTCAAAGTATAAAAATTACAAAATTTTGATTAAATTTTAATTAATTGAATATTTAATTAATTTTTTGTAATTTTAAAAGTTAGCAATATTTTTTGCTTATATGCTAGAAGGGTAATATTTAATTAAATTCAGTCCAGTTGAGGAGACGTGGAACATGAATACACATTCATAATGACATGGTATTATATGGTAAAATTAACAAAGAAAGTGGATAAAAATTTTGAAATAGAACATTTTCATGCTCAGTTTTTTTATTGCATTACTTCATTGTTCGAATTAATATTTCTTTTTTCATTTAAAATAATTTAATGAAAGTACCTGCATATCTATATAAACCATTTATTGAACTGACGTCTCTGAAAAAAGACACCCTGCATATAATTTTTCTAATAAGAAGCAATCTAAATATGTCCTGAAGAAATCATAACTTTGCGAAAATAAAATATACAACATACGAATTCAAAAGAAAGAGTATTTAAATCACTGGATGCATGTGTTATTTGTAAGTAGATCATAAATATTTGGGACTATGTATCTTGATATTAAAAAAGTTGTTCGATCTAAAATTTAATTTATCTTTAAAGTTTACTTATTAAAAATAATTTCACTTTATGAGTGTTAACAGGTATAATTTTTATTTAAATTACATCTGCTTCATTCTGTAACCTGTAAAAATTATTTTTATCCAAAAATATAATAATAGTTTGGCAACAAAGAATTTGGATATTAAGTATAGACATTATCGTCGCATTTGCAATTGCCATCGCCTTCGCATCTAAAAGTATCAGGTGCAAGAATATGACTCGAAGGATTGCTCTTTGATACCCTAATAAAGGAGAATTCCAGGAGATTTGTTAGCATTCATGGACGAAGACTGAATGCCAATATCAGTCTACCACTTCTGAAGATTTGGAATGAGTTTTCTAAACTATCCTCCTGTAGCCTCTTTGAGAGTGCCATATTGCTTAAAAGCATTCGTGCTTGGCTCATTCATATATTTGCCTAAAGATAGTACAAGATTTGATAGCTATCAGCCAATGTTTGACTAAATCGTTCTGTTAACCGCATATTACATGCAAGAAAATTCACATAAAATGAACTTCGCATTGATTCGAACATTATTTTCTATGTAAGAATTTCAGAATGACTTAAAATAATTTAAAATGTATTTCTAAAAATATTATTCATATTCGCATGAAATATCTCTCGTTTTCATTTTATTTTTAAACAATTCAGGAATTTCTATTTTAATATTCTGAATGAATTTCTGAATTAGAAAAACGTTTTGAAAATAGGTTAGATACCTTAAAACATTATGTTAAAGAAAAAAAAAAAAAGGAACGATTCTAAAACAATTTCTATATAATTCACATAATCTGTTTTAAATTTTTCTCGTGGAATTTGAAATTGCAAATATTATAAAAATAAATTAATTTGTAGGTTTTTTTTTCTATTAGCATGAGCTTAATTTTACGGATATCCACAATGCAATTTTTTTTTTTTGATCTCGTACACACTTCATAAAATTACATATCCTTCTGAAGTATAAACTCCCAACATAAACTTTTTTCCTCCCAACTTGGATCGCGGGATTTGAATAACATATATTTAGAGTTCTATTCAGATCCGTTCAGTTAGAATCGCAGCTGCATGTCTCTAAGTGTAGTCACTTTAGTCACTCTGTATATAATAAATGATCTATGCTTATTTAAATTGTTAAAAACTTAATATGTTTAAAGAATTTTTTAAAAAATATCTTGCTAATTTAGGCTTGGAAATAGAAAATAACAGTTTTATTTTTCATGCTTTAAATAAAGACAAATAAATCTCTAATTCTTTCATGACTTCCATGTGATTTTCGAAGATTATATTTGTTCCCTTAAATCTACGCTCTTTTGAAACACACACACACACACACACACACACACACACACACACACACACACACACACACACACACACACACACACACACACACACACACACACACACACACACACACACACACACACACACACACACACACACAAATTATCTTTGTATGAAAGTAAGCGTAGGAAATGTGTAGAAACATGAAATTTTTACTGCGCAATCTTTTGAAAACTAATAATTGTTGCAATGATATTAGTTTATAAATCCGAAAAAGAAATTTAGCAATATTTTCAGCAGTTAGATAACATAATATAACTTTATTTTTAATCTTTTCCCAGGAGTTTAAATAAATCTAAATTTTTATATAGCCTCCTGTTCCGCTAAATCAAAATATTTTTAAATATTAATATTTCAGTTGATATTACAAAAACAAAAACATACCATATATCTGAAAGTTGACGGAAGTATGAAGCTTGGAATATTACTAATTTATAGTATTTCAATAGCCGATGTGTATTAAGGTTCAAGGAAAAGTTGAAAAAACCATTGCCTCCAAATACTTTTGGAGGCAATGGTTTTTCAATTTCGGACATTGCTACTGTTTGGAGAAAATAGCATTGGAATTCAAGTATCTAGCAATTATAGCAGTTTTAATGCCAAACTAGAAGAAAGCTTGTAAATAACGGCACAGCGTTTCGTGGAAGCGATTGGACATTAATTATTCTAAATTAGTTAAATTTAAAATCTCATTATTCAGTTAATTTTGGTCTCACAATTATGGAACATAGTTTAAAATATTAGTATATCAAGAATATTTTACTATATTTGCTTAATTTGTAGGAATACTATAAAAACCTTAGATTTAATACTTTTCATCGATACATTTACTGGTTCAAACAACATTAAATATGATTATTTAAGACATTTAGAGCATTTTTACAGCGAGAAAACCTGTTGAGCAACAATAGAAACAGATATCCTTTAAAAATTTGGGCTGTTGCACAATTTTTAAGAGTTATAATTCTTATAAAGAATTAATTATGATTATTTTTCGAATCTATATATCATATAGATTCAAGAAATTGTTATCTATTTTTTGTTTAAATTTAATTTAATTAAAAAAATTTTCTGTAAAATTTTCTGAAAATAAAACAGTTAGCACGTTTTCAATTTTTTTGTTTTTTTTGCAATTCTAAAGTAACGGCACAAAAACCTTATTTGAAAACTTTATTAATTATAAAAATGCTCTACATGCCGTTAATAAAAAAAATATAGCAGGAATATAATGAAGTAGGATGAAAATTAGTTTTGGAAATCAATAAAGACTTATACTTTCAAAATCGGATTGTGTAGGTATGTTTCAATCGATGTAATTTTACTGAAAAAATATTAAGGTCATTTAAAAATTTACTTAATTTTTTAATGAAGAGCACTATTCTAATGGAAATTGTTCGTTTATCATAAATGCAACAATTCTGATAAATAAATCGATTGTTTTCATTTAAAATAATTAAAGTAAATGAGTGGCTTTTACTATTTGCATGATTTCAAAATTTGTTATTAATTATCTGATGACCATAATTTGGCTGTATATCTCCTTTTGCGGGAACAATACTTTAAATTAATCCGGTAATTAAGATATTGGCTGGGTTTAAGTCATGAAAAAACATTTCCAGAAGACAAAGAAAAATTGAAAAAAATTCCCTTCATGTTTTTACATTCTAATTAAATGTACATTATTCGTAAAATTCAAAAAATATCTAAACTGTTTTAAAGAACATTTGCTAATAGATCGATCTCATGTGTACGAAAATCATTAAATTGCTTTTTAACGTTATTAATTGAAAACTAATTGCCCATTAAAAAAAATTTTAAGATTGGTTTTGCACACACATGTATGCATCTCTGTCTCCCCAGCTCCAAAAAGCATTTTTTACATAATTTGAAAACAATGATCAAGGAAAAAAAAGTGTTTTTTTCCCACTAAAATATTTAAAACCGCATTTCTAATATTGATTGAAAAGATGGTTTCACTTTCGTCGTGAAGCATTCTTAATTTTGAAATTGCTGATTCTTATTATTAGGCATACATAAGATAATTTTAATAATTCTTAATATAAATAAAACAGCTTACCATAAAGCAAAATCTTATAGATTTCTTTCAGCAACACAATTCATTTATCAAAAATTAAAAAAAAAATTGAAATAGAATGAAAAATGATTATCAGGATTTAGAAATAGCCAAATATATGTGAAGTTTATATTTTTTATTATTTTGTTGATTTTATTTTTAAATTTGCTTCTTTTTCACTCTGATTAAAAGTATTTAGTAAGCAAACTTGAAAAAGTGTTCAAATATTTCATTATCTACAAAAAATATTTATTAATAGTAAAATTTTAAAACTTAATAATCAGTTGTAATATTTACATAAATGTAACCTTCTTTTAAAAAAGAAAATGATTTTTTTTATTAAGGAAATTAATCAGTAAAAAGAGATACAATCGTCTGCTAAAACCAATTCTGAAAATATCAATATTTTTTATTATAAAATAATTGCATAGTTAATGATTTTGAGAAGGCAATGAATATGTTCTTACATCTGCTTTTTATAATGCTGCGTCATATTTCATTCCATTCTTTTATCGGATAGTGAAGGAAAAATGTGCATATATATATATATATATATATATATATATATATATATATATATCGAACAGTTAAAAATTAAATAAATAAAACAATAAAAGAAAGATTTGCTATTTTATAGAATTTGTTATGCATTTATTTTGCAATACAATAATACGTAATCAATGCTATCTTAACTATCAGAATTTGTGAAGACTGAATTCGTCTGCTTGTCCCATGTTGAATGACCAACAGTTGGCTAGAGATGGGATGGTAATGAAATTGTTTTGTTTTGTCTGAAATCTATCGGAAAACTACCGATTGGTTCATTATATCTCCTGAATTAAATGGTACTTATTGTAATGAAGTTTTCTATAGTCTAATAAAGGATATACTGTAAGTAAAATACATCACACATTAAAATATACCTCTCATTATTAGTAGATTGTCCACTGTTGATTCCGTATCCAATTTCGACATTTTCTTACCGAAGAATTAGACGGGATATAATTATTTGAAGGTTGGACAATAGAAATCACTAATAAAAAAATATTTAATTAATTTAAATAAAAGAAGTTTCAAATAAAATTCAAAATGTCCTTATATATAATATGTGTATTATTTTATATGTAATAATCTTTGTCTACCAATTTTAACTATTTTCAGCAATTGTGCAAACAAATTTAATAAAAATGTTGTAGTGAGCAAATAGTCGTCATTTCGACTCAAAGATTAATCTAATTTACTTAGTTAGCTTAATTATACCCTAAAACTAACTCAATCATAAGTAAAATATATCTGTTATATTCATAACAGTTAAATTAATTTTGTTGGCACAGGAAGTTGATTTGGAAAGTTAATGTAATCCCATCTTTTGAATTATAATTCTATTTTCTGAACGTGATATCAGTTTTTGTAAAACTCGAAGAGTTTGAAGATAAATAAGACACAGAACAATTACAATGACTAAATTGAATTAAGTCATTAATAAAACTAGAGACTTTATAGAGCGGACACATTTAATTTCGATTCAGAAACGAATTAGTTACGTCATATCATTTGATTTAGGCATAAATTTTACGAGAAAATGAAGAGATATAGAGGAATTAATACGTACTGAAGTTACGCAATGTTTCGTTACCGATTACGGAAGTTAACATTAGCTTATAATTTATTCATTTTAAGCAATTAAAACATTTAATAAAACAAGCTTCTGGAAAGGAATTTAAAATGACTTTTAAATGTTTGGAGGATTGATGGTATAAATAAAAGATGAAATATTATATTCCTGTCATTGCACATGCTATAAGTTTCTATATTTCTATTTATTGGTACTAGAACGAGTTTTTTTGACGAGTAGTGGACTAAAATTGCACAGAGTAATAAAATATTATATTGAATGCATCTTTCGTCTGACATTTATGATGTATTATTTGTTATTATATGATTTTTTATTACATTAATAATTCATATTTTGATCGGAATTTTGTTCTTTTTGAAGTTTAACACAATACGTAGTTGTTACGATTTACCGAGCTAAATGAACTGTCTCCTGTAGCGCAGTATAGAGGATTTCCTATGCTAAAGAAAATAAAAGTTTCTTATTTGCTATAAAATATTTTTAAATTATTATTTATGTTTAAGGGGACTAGGAAGATTTGAACCTTAAAAATGATTTTAAAAATTCATTTCAGTTTTTAAAAATTCGATTAATTCCAGAATGATTTTTTTGCATCTTTATCAAAACATGTTTTTTACAGATTTCGGTATGCATATATAAAACTCTTTTCATTGCATTCGTATTAAATTTTATAGCATAAATCTTGTTAATATTCTATATCTTAAGAACTTTTATTCATTTCTGTATAGTACTATTTTTAAAAGTCAATTTTTAATAAAAAAAGAATATCACCACTTTGGAGATTTTCACCTTATATAACAATTTCTATCTATTTCCTTTTAAAAATGTTAAAATGAAAATAAATTCATTATAATTAATTAACCTATATCGTCATATTATTCTAATTTTTGCGTAGAATTCTTTTGATTCTGAGATTGTCTTACAGTTTATGAAAAGGTTCACATCGCAATTCCTTATCAACTTTCTTCTAAAAACACACATTTTAAGAAGTAATTATTTTAATGATGTTTCATAGACGGAAATAGCTAATATATCTTTTTATACTAAATTTTGATGCAATATTTATTCGGCAAATATCTTCTTAGGATCTCAAATTTCGACAACTTTCATCGTAAAGTTTGTCCTAGCTTTCTTTATATAAATTTTAAACTATTTTTTGGATCACAAAACTATATGCAAACACATAAACAATATTCGTAAAAGATATCTTAAAGTATGTAACACAAGGATAATATTTTGAAAAAGCCACAGCATTTTTGTAAATGCTTATTAGGGAAACATTTTTTGGATAATTATTCTATCAACATATTGCAAACAAAAATCTAAATTAATTATCCTTAACAAATCCTCCTAATAATAAAAAAAATATATTAGGAATAGAGATAGGTATGTACCTATATTATTCCTTCTCCTCTAACGATTTAGGTTGCCTGTATTTGAAGCAGAGAATATTTATTAATGTTTCTGGTATCTTGATGATTCTATGTATATCATTAGTAAACTTTACAACTCATTTCAAAAACACAAACATATATTTAAAATAACTCAAAATCTTAAAAAAAAATATCGCTATGCATTTATTTAAGTGAATAGCGTTAAGAAAGAGTTGTATCTCATGTATATTTACGAAAATGGACATTTTAGATATCAATTTTGCTTCAAAGAATATGAGTTGTTCTAACATTAAAAGAAAGCATTCCTTGATTTTGCCATCGTAATGTCAATCGTTTAGACTGTTGGGCTATTTTTGTATTTGAATCCAACCATTAGATACACATCCAAGTCATTCAAGCCTCAGATGGCTTTATTTACTTCCAATAGAAAAATAAGAAACAGAATTGTCTCCGTGAAGAGTTAATCCCAGAGGAATCCAATTCCTAAGCACAGGACATTTTGTTGTTGAGATGTATGAAAGTTTATCAGTTTTGTTACCTTCCTTTTTTTGTCTCTTATTTCTCTATTTAAAACTTAATTTCATTTTTCAAATACCTGTAGCTTACAAAATTTTTAAATCCTTAATTAAAATTCTACCCCGTATCTCACCTAATATATTTAAGATAAGGTGACTTGTTTGATTTCACAAAAAATCAGATATATTTCATTTAGAGTTATTTTTCTTTAGATTTCATAATTTTTTTTTTCTAAAAATCCGTTTTTCAAATAATTTGACTTCTCCTTCATTTGTTTACAGAAAAATTAATCCTAAAGTATTTATTTTCCCAACGGATTACTTTTTAAGCTATTTGGTTGTTTTTATATCTTACTTTACTAATTAAATAATTTTCTAATGCTGAAGAAATGAAAAGGAATTTTACTTTCGAACATTTGGTAGAAATGTGCAAACACTTTAGAAAGTCCTTAAACTACTCTAATGATAATAATAATAATAATAATAAAAACTATTTCTCGAAAATTCTTTTCTTTTTCGTATCTTTCTTTCCTTTTCTTTTTTTTTTGTAAAAAAATTATTGAACTTTTTTACAACTAATATGGATGGGAGGATATATTATAAATATTCAATTGAAATTCATCTGGAGGTTTTGAGGTTATAAATCTATAAATATTTATTCATGAAAAATAATGTTATCTAGCTTTATTAAATTTTTTAGGTATTTAAATTGTTTTAAAGAGTAATTATTACATTTAACTTGCAACTTTTATTTCGACAAATCAGAATAATCTATTAGGTAATAAAAAATCCAATTAAATACAAATTTTTAAAACATCGAAATGAAGATTTTCTGTGGAATGTAGTTATTTTTTGAATATATATTGTATTTTTATAAAGATATCATCTAATCTGCATCAGTTCTTCTTTTCTTGCTGTAAAATTAAGAATAAACTCAGAGATTACACTCTTTAATAAAGTTGTAATGTTTTCAGCATCTGCAGAAAGTGATGGAGAATTAAAAAAAATCCAAACATCTTTATAAACAATATTTCACTTATTACAGTGTGCCATTTGAAACATATTTAAAATGTTTATTCTTGAAAAAGACTAACAGAAAAAATAATGCTTAAAATTTTTCCTGTCGGATTAAAAATTTCGAAGTCTTTTAAATTTCAAAGCATTTCCTTAACTCAATTTACTATTTTAGACAAGCATAAGTTAAAATCTACATCAAAAGTGGAAGTCATCTGCTAAACCAATTGTTAATAGGCATATCTGAAGTAAAATTTTTCAATTTAGTGACTTGACTGATAGGAATTTACCCATACCTCTGGCGAAAAAATGTTAGTACGAATTGGAATTGCGTCTTGAATGACAGGAAACAGAAAACTTCTCAAGAAAGTAGAAAGGGCAAGTTTGGCTGCACTGAATCGAAATATATTTCCATGAATTTTCCCAATGTAGCATAGTAAGGAATGTGTTTACTAAAATATAAAAAATTATTTGGACGAAAAAAAATGGATTTTTAAATATAGGAAAGATGGCATTGGCTTTCCTTTCAAATTAATATTACCTGGGATTTTTCAGCTTCAGTTTCTGACAAAGAAAAGAAATCTTAAAGTAACTTTTAAGACCAAAATTTCTCGTGATTTTCAAAGTTTAAATTTAAATCAAAACATTTCATCAAAGGCACATCTTCATGAGAAATTTATTTACTTTAACCGATTAACTTAATTCCAATTCCAATTACAATGATCAATTAAATCTTTTCCTAAATCTTGAAACCTTTTAAAAATGCATTCATGGAGAAAGCTGAGGTGGGAAAATGTCTGCAACGTCTGTAAACGTACTTTAAAACGTATGTAAAGTGATTTGCCAATAAACAAATCAATTCTGAACTACAGTATTAGCCGAAGATAAATTTTATACTTCTAATTTATTGTGAATTATTTAGAAAAATCTATCCTGACAAATTTTTTCTGTCGTCTGCCAAATTTTGCATCGAAGCAGGGATATTGAATAATATAAAGAACCAGGATTTCCAGATAACATAATCAGGAATTATTAATAGAATTGGCAACTGTTAAAGTTCATTAATTAAAGCTGTATTTAAATTAAACGATTTTGGATTTTAGCTTTTAAAGGCTATCAGATATTTGCTTTTCATCTTTAACAATCCATCTAATATTTTCTCAAAAGGGGCATCAAAATTTGTAAAGGCAAATTTCCCTCTTCGTGTATGAGGTTAGTGCAGATTTTACATTATTATGTCATGATAATTCACATTCTACAGCAATCCACCCAACCTATTATTAAAAAAATTAATAATTAACTGATTTATATTATTTATCATATGTGATTTCATTATAGACAATGCCTACTCTAATTGAAATCCAAATAGGTAATTTCTAAATCCTTCAGATTTTATAGTATATTGTTATATACTTTCATTATGTTTTTATTTACTTTTAAGAAACATGTTTTCGTCTGATATAATAATCAACATGTTAAAATAAAATATTATCGGAAATGTGGACTCCCACAAAAAGCATTAATTCAGAGGTTAATATTAAGCATAAAAAAATGAAGGATAATGTAAAGATAAATATTCAAGTAGGTCAAATTCCTCCTTTTATAGACATTATTTTCTGTGCGCCGCACGCTATTAGTTTTTTTTTTATAAAGTGCTGGTAATGAATTCTTAAGGATTAACTGAAATCAGAATAAAAAAAAGAATTTTTTAAAAGAAGTCAGCTCACATCAGAAACTTGAAAGACTTTGTAAATTAAGTATACTGAAACCATAATTAAGTATAATCTATTTTTTAAATTATTTTTATACTTAAGAGGTAAATATCCATTTCCTTTACTGGAAAAAAAACATTTTAATAACCAAAACAATATTAACTGAAAAACTGTAATTATAGTAAAAAAATATGTTTATGTAATTAAAATTTGGTTTTTAAAATTATTTTTTAGGATTACTACTCATTTAAATCATCAATGAAGAAAAAAAGACGAGTTGCTTTTATAATTGATTACAAGTTCTTTTGATGGTCTCAAAGTGCTATTGCTTCCAAATTAATTGGATTAAGATTTTTTTTATATAATCTTTTTTTTGTATGGTAAATTTCACTTTAAAGAATGAAAAACAAATAGTATAATTAATAAACAACGAAAAAAACCAATCTTTTTTAAAATTCAAAGATACAAAGTACGTTACATGATTAATTATTAAGAAATTACCCCACTTAGAACATGTTTAACGATACCTATAAAATATCCCATCTCTTTGATATGTGCATTTTTTTAGTAATTCATATTTTATATAGAGATTTTAATACATAATGATTTAGTTAGTGCGCTACCAAATATTTTCAAGTATCTATCCGATTTTATGGAAACTATTTGCACTTGGACTTTATTTTCTGTTAATGGAACTATTTTCTATTTCTGTCCTACATTTCTCTTCAGAAAAATACGCATTTTAATGGAAAGCGTTGTTTTAAGCAAAATTTCAAACCAATAAATAACCAGAATATATCAATATCTTGGCTTTTCAAATACTTCACATTTCAATCATTTGCTCACGCATTTTTAATATGATAATGTTTACAAGTTTGCATAATCTCTAAACTGTGCCAACTGAATAATGAAAATAGCTAACTTCTAAGGAACAGACCATAAAACATAAAGTTGTCAAATCTGACATGTTGTTATTGAGTTTGTTGTTACTGGAGTTTCAAGATTTTAAATCAAAGATTATTCGAAATTGAAAATTATTTTTCCTAAATAACTTTCGATTATTTTATTGCACAAATTCCAATTTTCACCACACTGTATTTAAGACGTAAGTTTTTCAGTGGTTTCCGCTTCATTTTCTCCTACCATTACCCACACATTTCCCAAAACCATCCCTAAAAATCTTGCACACATTTCCCAAAAACGTCCACACAACTGACCTCATTGGGATTACAAAATTCTTATTCACAGAAGTTGTTCACTAGACACACCTTAATTATCATTCTTATGCTTTCTTTACTATCACAATGCGATTCTACATTATCTGCTGCTAAAATGCACATGATTTATTTCTCTTCAATATTGAGGTTAGGGTTTGATGGTTTTAAAAAACCGGTTTTTTTAAGTAAATTTGTCACATTCGAAAACCGGTTTTTAAAGTAAGAAAACCGGTTTTCCGAAACGCCTGGATATTCCAAATCTTCAAAAAAAAAATAAATTATCTGTTGGGACCGATTTATCTAGCAGCTGGGAGCTTAAGGCAACGAGATGCGAATTTATTAACAAGTGAACAAGTAATATTGAATTTCTGTTAAATGAACTAAAAAATTTGAACACTGAAATAAGTTTGGAATTATTATATGCTTTAGAAGTACGAATTCAAGAAAGTAGAATTAGCGACTCTTTTGCTGTATTCGCACCCTTCTAGTTCAGCGAAGAAATCTAGTGTACTTTCTTTAGTTTCAAAAACCGAAATTATTAAGTTATCTGGAAAGATATTGTCTATATTATTTCCAAATTCTTATGTGGAGACCGATTCTGGTGAAGAGCAAATCGAAGAAACTACTCGTCAGAGTAATGCTTTTTTAAAAGAAACCATGGAAAAATCAATTCATAAGTTTCTTGAAGACCCCGAAGAAAAACTTGAAAATCCAAAGACACTGAAAGCTGAATTTTCATTATTTCAGGCAACGAATAAACGAACAAAAATCTTAGATTTGTTATTTGATGCCATGAAAACTATGAAACCAAGCTCAGTAGTTAGTGAACGAGTATTTTCAATTTCAGGCAATATTGTGTCCAAAATTAGACTTAGCCACCCTCAGTCGATATTTTATGTTTTTTAAAATTCTGTTTTCTTAGAGGAAATTAAAATTAGTGAAAACAATATAAATATTATTCAAAATTTTTGTTTCAGTTTCCGTTATTTTGTGTAAATAATATGTATATGTAATTTTAAATTTTATTGAATTTCATATTGATTTCGTTTTTTGTTATTTTATATAACATAGAGAAAATATTTTTCCCTATTCTATATTTTTTTTTTTGAAAAAAATTCGAAAACCAGCTAAAACCGGTATTTTTGGAAATATGGAATTCGAAAACCGGTTTTTCAAAAAGTCGGTTTTTGTATAAACCCTAATTGAGGTACAACCTCACATCCTTTCCCTCTACGTATTCAATTCTTCCAATCCCCACTCTCGATGCTTCAAATCTAACTCTCTCGCGCATTTTCCATCAACAACAGCGCAAATCTCACATTTCCTATGATTAATGTCGCTCTTTATACACCTACTTCTCAACGGCAAATGAATATTTTTCTCATTCCCACATTACCAATAAATGCAGCTCCTTTGATTTATTTGCACTTATTATACGTTACTTTTATCAGCTATTCTCAAGCTTACACATGTTATCTAAAGCTAGGATGCATATCATTATAATACTGCATCATTATGCACATTTATTCACTCTAATTTCAGTCTGTGCATTCAACACATTTATTCTAGCGTTTTCACTATACATTTTGACCATTATTACATTGTTCTGCACTTTCACTCTACTCATTGTATCCAGTTTCATTCTATATTGATTACGTTATATAGTTTTTGCTGTTCATATTTCTCAATACACCGTTGCACTTACAAACAAACCATACCCGCATCCGAAATAATTAACAGCAGAGTCGCATTTGGTTATTTAATCGCACTTTTGAATCTATATTTCTGGCAACTGCGGAATTTTTGTTACACATCAATTCAATAAAATCTACTTCTTGCAAGGATTAATACCCCAGTCAGAAAAAGAAGCTATCACATGACTCCCTTTATGAATTCTTTTAGGACTCGCCGCGGAAGAAATTATTTGTATTAGAATGGACATAAGGAAATGATATTACAAAAATAAATTGGATCAGTACCCTTACCTTACTTTTAACGAATTCAACTCGTTCAATTAAATTACGAAGATAATTAATCACGCAAGATTCAGGAAATGATCAAGTGATTTAACTCTCTAGATTTCTCAGTCTTCTAGATTCTGGCAGTACAATATGCAAATTTAAAAATCGGCTGTTCCACGGAGTTCGTTACAAGGCAATAGAAAAAATAATTGTTTGCAATTAAAGGTGATATAATACCCCTCTCACACAAATATATTCTTCTCCGGAATTCTAAATAGATACATTACATTTTGAATTATTTTAAGTGCTCATATTTCATTGCAAATTATTGCATTGTCAGGAAAACGAAAATAGTTTTGTATGAAAAAATTGCCTAGATATTTAAATTTCAAGTTTAAAAAAACGTATTTTTGCAGCTAGAGGCTTACTGGTCAAAACGTTTGATTGAAAAACTGCCAAATGTTTTCAAATTCTCGATTTTGAAGTTTCAAACCCTGCAGTATATCATGTAAATATTTAAAGTGTACGTACACACTAGAAGATTTTTTTTTTTAAATTTTAACTTTAAAAATCCAGTTTGTTTACAGTAGGTCATTAATACATGTTCAAACTTATTTCAGTGAGAAAAAACCATATTACAGTAATTATTAACTATTTAAATAATATTTAATGAGCTAATTAGCATATTTTTTGAAACATGATATCTTAAATTCTAATTTGTACAGACACACAATTCTAGTTGGAATTTAAGCCTAATATTAGTCTTCGTGTTGTCTGTCTCAATCAAGTTATAAAAATGTATAGTTTTTTTTAACAATTTTTTCATTAACAACGAATAGAAACAGCGAGATTTTTTCTGTAATTTTAACTTTTAAATAGCTATCAAAAATTTATTTCTATAAATATAACTTTGATTGAGGCACAAAACATCCGCTATTTCATAAAAATTATTTTGATATATAAATAATTGTATTTGGTTCATTTTTTGTTGAGTTATGATTGTTTGAATGAAGCAACATAGTGTAAAAATATCATTTTTCATAAAATGAGTTTAAAAAAAATGCGTAACTAGAGTTTTTAATGAATGCACCTCAAGAAAAATAATTTTAACTCCAGAAATATTTCGAATATTGACAACATCTTGGTATCGTTTGAAAGCTAAAGGATCAGAGAACATTATTAAGCAATAAAAAAAATATTCGATATTTTGAACGATTTTCGAAGTTACAAGTGTGTACATACACCTTAAATAAATTTCAATTAATAAATAACAAAATTTAATGGAGACTTCAAGTAGATAATTTCATGCCAGATACAATTAAAATAGTCTAAGTAACCTGTTGAGCTATAGATAAGTTCCATGTTATTGGATCTCTATACCGAAATTGTTAATAAATGTAAAAGGTAATAATTATTATGAATATTAATCATAATGAATTAATACGATGATTTATTTATTCAAAATGCTGCTTTTAGAAATATTCTGATGTGTACTCGTTAAAAGCAGTTCAGATACTGTTGAACTATATTAGATATATTTCAGATACCGTTGAAATATATCTGAACAGTACAAATTTTAAAGAATCAAATAAAGACGGCTTGTGTGAAGATGCAAAGAGATTTCTGTAATCCTTCTTTAGTTTAAAAAGGCATAAATTGAATTTTAGTTTATTTCATTTAACATTTCAATCAAAAATTGAAATAATCAAGAAAATTCATAAAAATTATTCTTGAAGCAGTTTTTGTAAAACGATTAAAATTATATTACCATAATGTCAATTGCATCAATCGCGCAAGCGTGGTAACTTCACCTCTTTACTTCCTTGGAATTAATTAGCTGTGTCTGCGAAAATTATTTTCTCTTATGTACAGTTTTCGGGCGGCAGAATTTGAGACTAAAATATTTCAATACTAGCCCAATAGATCTCAGTACTTAAGTACTAATGTATTTAACCAACATTTAAATAAATACGCAAAACTTAATCCATTTTTTTCAATGATATTTGACTACAAACATGGAGAAGTCTGAAAAAATTCATTACAAAAACTTCAGCTAATCCAAAATTGTTCTGCAAAATCCTATTTGAGTTTTGACTTTCAGTTCTACTATGAAAAAACAGGACAAGCTGAAGAAAAGAATGGACAGTCATAACTATATACATACTTAAAGCATCACGGCATGCCTTTAGAAGAAATAGAAAAAAAATATTCTCGTCTTTTGGTTGTTTTAAAGCAAAGTAAAAACAAGAATAATCGTTCATAAATTGTTATTAAATTCCCCAATAGGAATTTATATTAATAACAAATGAAAAAAAACAAACTGAAAATTACAAAACTTAAAAAAAAAAAAATCCTTAATTTTTTAAGGAACTTAGAATATAGTGATGTGCTAATTTATTAACTACAAAATAATGCAAATAGCACTGTGTATATAATGCTTTCAACCCTAATAACTGTATATTCATAAATTTAAGAAGCTTCAATACAACTTTAACTTAATTTGAGCATTGTTAATAAACCTGTTAATGTAATAGAAAGCATGAAAAATAAATAAGGAAACATCCGATAAATAATTAATAAATTAAAAGTTCTTAATTTATTAATTATTATTTTAATTTATTATTATCTAAAATGCTTAATAGATGATAAATTCCGTTATTACACCCAATACTGAATCCAACCACTAAATATAAAGTGCTGAAATTTCCAAACTGCAATAACCATTAAACCGACTGAAAATTTATTTTCCGTTGCTTAAATCTTTACATTTCTTACCACCTAACATTACAAAAGTTAGCAAAATATTTTGAATCATTTTACATCATCCGTTTCATTTTTACTAATCTAATGAATAAAATTCCTTTTTCTTATAATAGTCTAAAAGCAATAAAAATCCAATATGTCTCACTTCTAGCATTCTTTTTATTTTAGCATCTTGGCAATGATGAAAATTTGTTTTATATCGAAAATCTAATTTACGTTAGCATCAAATATTAATCAGTCCTAAAATGAACTTATTTGTCTGAAGCAAGATGCATATTGTTAAAAGCAATTGTATGCATCAGAATGTCCCAAAGAAACTCCTGCATATTGCAATTTTAAAAATATAATTAACCTGGCAGTTTAATACAGCAACACGTATGAAGAAATTTGAGTGGTGGCATGTTCCACAGGTATGCATCGAATTTCGATCACGTTTAAATGACTCAAAGAAATCAGAAAAACAAACCTATAAAAACCTTATAGTGCTATAAATATATTGTATAGATCATTATAAATGCTCTAGCATTTTCCCGAGTTAAAAGTATACTGGATTTTAATTAATCTATTTGGTGGCAAGACACTTTATGTAGGATTGGCATGAATTGATAATTTTACAGATAGTCCCAATAATTTGCTCTAGCAGATTTCTATTGGAGTCAAGAATAAAATTACTAAACGGCCAACTTTAAGCTAATTCGATTTAGAATTTTAGAGCCGGACGAATCGATTTTGTTGGAGATCTTACCAGAAATATTCATCTTTTCAACTGCGAGGGACTTTACTTTCTTCCAAACAGTTTTAACTATTCGTAATTTCTGATAATGAGTTGTGTTCATTCGCTAAAGCTATTCCCAACCATTAGAAAATTTCAAGAAATCATTCTATTACTGCCGGTATTCCGAAGAAAAAAATAAGAAAAAACAATTCCCAAATGTTCTATAGAAACGTCCATAATTAAGAGGACTTACCTTTCGAAATCCAATGCATCAGAAGGAAAAAAAACCCAAATATTCTTTGCCATCGTTAGTGTAGCGGCACTAGATAAAATCTTGGAAATTGATACTATTCTCTTTTGCGAACTTGGATCTCTTTATCGAAATTCTAAACGACTGATAAAATTAACTTTTTTAGTCAGATGGCAGCATAATTGGAAATATTCAATGTCTCAAAAAATTTGATTAGAAGATCAACACTTTTCCTTGCCATTTTATCTCTTATCATGAGATGTTGATCTATAAAGAAAAAAAACATTGTTAATTCTTCTTCAGATGAAGAATAGAAGTTTGTTCAAATTTTGTAAAACCAATTATTAACTTTCAGAAAGCCAGTTGTTAATGTTTAGTAGTTAAAAGCGTCTATTGCTGTTACTTAAAGAATGCATTAACTAAAATGCTTGAGTTTGCAGGTTTGTGGAAATTAAACTTCAATTTTGAAGTCTCTGTAAATTGTCATGAATGTATTAGAGATTTTGATTTCAGACATTTTAGATAATTTTTTCAAAATGTTTAATTTCAATCTTTTATTCTTCTGCATTTCAGAATAATATATGATCACAAATTCTTTCATTGTTTAGAAAACAAAAATAATTTATAACTTTCAAAAATTGTTATAAATCACATAATTTTTATTGTATGTTATTTATAAAGTTTAATAAAATCACTTACGTTAATAAATTTCAGAGTGAGCATTCTTGATAGCTCAGAAAATTATCAAGGCGATTTTCAAATTCTCGTCAGATATTGTCCAACATTACGGATGTCGTAGTAAACACACTAAAAGTTAAGATTACAGATATCTTCAACTGGCATTGTAAATATTTTTTTTTATGTAACCCCAAAATTCATGTTGAACATCAATGGCCAATTTGAATTCATGGAACCTAAGAACACGATTTGTTCCTCAGTTGACGCTATTTTAATAACAATTAAATGTAATACCACTATTTCTTTATTGGTATTGCTATATCTATTCAATAATAAAATATTTACAGTTTTATATTTAATAACTGTTTCGTAACAATTCTATGTGATTGTTTAAAGACTATAACGATCCTGTATTTTATTTTGTTTTTCTCATTTTAAAATGGGAATAATGCAATATAAAAGTTTTTACTGAAGACGTACGTGAGTTGCTCTTATTGTTATGATTTATAAGTAACCCATTTTTCTGAATATTCGTTTTTGAATATGCTACAACTCCAATTTTTAAAGATATTCTTTCCCTGAATGAAAATTCTACGCATTATAATTATTAAGTCATATTAAACTCAATGAAATTATATTGGCAAATACACGAAAATAAGTTTCATAGAATTAAAATATTTTCCAATTTGTATTAGATTAGAACAATCTTTTATTTCATAATATTTAAAACTGGAATTTCCATGGGGTATAAAAAGACAACACTATTTAGCTTCTTAATAAATGGAAGAATAATTTATATAAATTTAGTACCATAAATAAACATGCATAATAAAATACCTCCATTTTTTAAAAAAACTCTTTTAAAATAACTTTTGGTAAAAGCAGTGTTAAAATTTTCATCAAGAAATGTTTTATAAGAGTATATTGTAGAGGAAATAAAATCATCATAACATTCAATTAACCTCAAAATATTTATTCAATCATTAGCAATATTTATTCAATCAAATAACTTACCCACTATTAATCGAAACAAATATCTGAACCATTCAATAAACACAATAATTAGAGCCTTCATGGCAACAAAAAACCAAAATTATTAAGCAATGTACTGAGTGAAATTCATAAATCAAATAAAAATGTCACGTGAGTAATGGTCAGACATTGACAAAAATTGGATTCGAAATTCAGCTAATCGTTGCTGACTTCATTAGACATTAACGAAATGGCAAATTATGTAGTTCTAAATTAAATTGATTAACATGGTCTTTTATTTTTCTTCTAGTCGTTTTTAATTGATGATCTAAATAGTGTCATTTTTTCAAATTAGATACCAATATCTGGAGTATTTATTCCACTGAAGCCATTTAAAGACACACATAAAACTAGTCCTTGAATTCACATATAGAACTATAAAATGAAAAACAATTAAATTTGTGATTTTATCAAAATGCAAAAAGATGCACCTTTCTAATAAATTGTTCTTTGTTTCCAAAGATTTTTTAAAAAATAGATTGCTTAACTTAAAAAAAAAAATAGACGACTTATCTAGATTCGAATGATGCATGTCCCGGAAAATATTTAACAAAATTTATAATGATAAATTTAAAAATAAATTTCCCATTTCTGGTAAGAAATCAAAATATGAGGAAGGATCTGTTATTCATTCAGTATACAGGATGGTAGCCTTAAGTACTATCTGCGGTCTTTTCTTTTAAAGACTTAAAGAGTAATGGTCAGTCATTGTAGAAACTAGCGAAGGAATACAATGAAATAAATTGGATTCGAAATTCGGCTAACCATTTGCTGACTTTGTTATACATTAATGAAATGGCAAATTATGTAGTTCCAAATTAAATTAACTAATATAACCTTTTATTTTTATTCTCGTCGTTTTTATTCTCTTAATTGATGGTCTAAATAGTCTCATTTTTCCAAATTAAATTATCACGATCTGGAGTATTTATTCTATGGAAGCCATTTAAAGACACACATAAAGCCAGTTCTTGAATTCATATAAAGAACTATAAAATAAAGAAAACAATTAAATTTATGTTTTTATCAAAATGCAAAAAAAAAAAAAAAAAAAAAAATGCACTTTTCTACTAATTGCTCTCTGTTTCCAAAGATTTTTTTAATGGCAGTCTTAAGTTTAAAAAAAATATTAGGCTTCTTATTTAGATCTGAATCCGCGCTTATACTAATGTTTCTTAAACAGACAAAAAAGTGTAGCCATTTTTCTAAAGCAGACTAAAAAGTGTAGAAAAACTTATCGTTGTCCCATGCTGATTTGTAACCTTATGCAAGTTCCTAAACCCATGCATATTGTCCTGAAAATTTCACGACCGACTGATTCAATCAATTAATCAATTTAACTCAATTAATTAATTTCAATTAAAATTTACACTGAAAAGACAGACCATAAAAATCTAAATTAAATTTCCTGACATGACATGTTATATAGGTACTATTGTATCTGATGTAATTAGGAGAGAAGACAAAATTTACATCCGATAATAACAAACTCTTCTTTCATGTTTGACTTGTTTTATGACTATAACGTTGGAGTTTACAATTTATTTAATTTTCACATTTTAGTCGATTAGAATTTCGAAATTTTTCACGGTTCCATTTTTCCAATAATTCAATTGATCCTATTAATCAATGTTATAAGTTTTTGGTACTTAATTATTGAAAAATTAATTTATATAAGAAGTTTTCGATTCCTCAAAAGTGAGCGGCGTTAACCAATGGTTAAAAGGAGGAAAGCCCGTAACATAATATTAATAATAAAAAAATAATTTTTGAAAGAATATTTTGAAAATGTTTTAATGCTGCAATTTTAAATTTAAGGAATTAAAATTAGATTAAGATCTTTTACTCTTCATTAACCTTGTATAACATGAATAAAAAATTAATGCTTATTCCTCTTATAACAGTAAGTAATCCAAATGAATGAAGGAATAGTATGCATTCACTGAAAATATTTAAATTTACAAAGAAAAACTATTGATTATTTTTATATGGATATTCTATGATTAATTGTCTCAAATACTTTAAAATATGAAACAATGAATAAATGTAGATAATTTCATTTCTAAATTGGACTTTGATAGTTCAAATTTAAATCGATATAATATTGCTATTATTTAATAAAGTTATTTTATGTTACTAAAATTACTTGTAAGTGTCCGCCTGATTTTAAATTGCAAGTCTTTAAATAGCTAATACGTTTTAAGTTTAAACCGACTTTAAGAAATGTAAACTGAAAGAACATGTGCTATTATCTATCAATATAATTTCTAAGTTTTGATGAGTAGGCAATATTATGATACCATTTTAAATTCAATTGTCAGCTTAGGGGCTTATTTTCATGCAGCAAATCAATTTAATTCATACTCATAAAAATACTTAACTTTTTCAAAGGGGCTAATATATCCTACAGAAAATCAATTTAGAATAAAACATATTTTCCCAGTTATCTAAATTTAGATTCTTTTCAAGTTATTTCTGCCTAGTACCTCTTAAAAAATTCTTTTAACCAGATAGAGAAATACAACTGAAAAGTTTTAAGTAGCATGAACACAATTTACTTTTTGAAGAACAAAAAAAAAAAAAAAAAAATGAAAATGATTAAATGATTCTAAACAAGTAGTAAAATTTTAGGAAAACTCAATTTACTGTTCTTTTAGTACTTGCTAGAGTATGCTATTTTCCCTAGCAAAAATATCTGACCGTTAGATCCGTTTTTTGACAGAATATTTTCGTAGAGCTTAGAAACGATTATAATTCCTTATCACGTTTTAGCTTTTCAGCAATAAAGTTCTCCGTAGAAATTATTTTAATTTACTTTAGAAGAAATGAAAAGGAAAATAACATAGTGTTTAATAGAAGTTCGGTGAATAAAATTTAGATACATTTTTTTCTTATGTTAGCTTGATGGATATGTTACATTTTCTTTGTTCTAACAATATTTTTCATTGAAATCCGCAAACTATGCTTTCTGCATTTCTACTTATTGTAAACTTTGAAATGGTTTCATTAAAAAATTCAACTTTTAGATTTAAAAATTCCCCGTTTTAGACTTTTCTAAATGAGTGAAGAAAATTCGGAATTATATTTATAAATAATGTAAATATAATATCTTTAAAACGATCTGGGATCTAATTCAGGATCGTTATACCAAAATTGTAAATTTCCGTCACATTGTGGCCAAATCCATCGGAATAAAGGGCTCCTAGCTCTTAGTTGGTCTGAATTCACTATATTGGGGTAACTCACATGAAATTTGGCTTATCCTTTCATGAATAGATTCTTTTTAATGTTTAAGAGATATTTTTTCTCAAAAATCTATAAGCGTTTCTGCTTGTCTATTGGCTTATTAATTCGTTTGTACACCTAAACACACCAATAAGCAAGTGAAATGCATTTAGCTTATTTTAATGATATTTTTATCTAGATTATAGTTTTGCCTAAACTTTTGTTCAGATTGATCAATGAGATAAGGCTGAAATTGTAAACAAGATTTTTTTCGCTGCGCAATGAAGTTTATTAAAAAACTGCAAAATGTGTTTCAAAATGCAATATTTTTTAATTAAAAAATACATCTCAATTTTGTATTTTAAATGTGTATGAATATCTGCTGTCTGAGGAAAGAAGAAAAGTTTAAGAGTCTTCATTTCCTATCAACTAAGACGAAAATAATTTAAATGATTAAAAAGACCCATTTCGCTAGATTTTGTTGGTTAATGGTGAAATAAAATCAAATAACACAAAATATTCCGAAATATTTTTATACATTAGAAGATTTAAAAATTTCTAAAACTCATTATTATTTAAGCCAGAAACAATATGTTACCTCTTTTATCAATGGATGTTTGTTTATTGTTTAGTTATATTAACGTCGCGTTGTAAAGCAACACTAGGGTTATTTAGGGACGGACCTCGTAATTTTGAACCGTGGTCAGATGACGAGGACGACGCCTGAGCTGGCACTCCCTCTCCACACCACACCAGCAGGAGGATGTTTGGCCTGACGGATTTAGAGTGCAACAGACCCCCTTACGCGACGGTTCTTCGGTGGAATCGGGTCTCGAACCTGAAACCTAACGGCTCACGAGTCATGACCTTACCACCAGGCCCTCTTTTATCAATGGAAACCCTGTAATAATTATCATTTACTTTTTCATACAATTAATTAGTTTCTTAAATATTGAACCAGCGGGAGCGATCACAACGTAACTTTCTTGTATGCTCTCTGATAAAGGTAATTAATATATGATTAATAAGAAATTATTAATCATATCATATATTATGGTACATATTAATCATATATTATGGTAAAAATGATATATGATTAATAAGAAATCTGAAAAAAATAGAAAACTTTAATAAATCCTAATACCAAAACACATTATTTTTCTAACAAAATCTGGAAATTTTCACATATAGGATCTCCATTCTAATCATGGCTCGGCAGCTCATTCCTTAACTTATTTGCGATAATCAAATATTTTTAATCGAAAAAAGTTCTAAATATAAATATTAATATTTTATGTTTATTGGATAAATAGATGTATCACTGAAAAATTTATGATGGTCTACTTCTTTTAGAAAGCCAAAAGCTGTCATTTATTTTTACTAAACAAGTTATGACATACTAACATTTTAAACAAAAGAAGTTCCAATCTTTTGCTATAAATATAATTAATTGGCGGAGTTTTAAATACCAACATTTTAAAGAATTTGAATTTTCACCAGACAATTATTGCTTTGATTCTTTAAAGCAGCGATTAAATGGTGTAAAATTTCCGTCAGTTTCAGTAACAGAAACATTATTTTTTTTTATTTCAAAAGTAAATATTTCATAAATATTTTACTAAATATAATCATATGATCAGTTGACTGTAAGCTTATATATTGATTCAAACACAGTAAAATGTAATTTATTATGTATTTTGGAACATGTTTCCAATTGGAAATATATATTTATATCTAACATTTTAGAAATTAATCATTAGACAATGTTTAGATTAGAACCACCTGTATATTCATATACACTGAGTAATTGATAATATTATAATGAAAATATTAGCTTACCTTCTGAATAAGTTAAACACGGTCTTTCTGTATCAGTATTAATTTCAAGAAATTAATATAAAGAAAAAGTCCCAGATGGTATCCAAAATATGAAAATCATTTTGAAAACTTTCTATTTTCATTTTATTTTGAATGGTTAAAGTATCTTGAAATAATCAAAACAATTAGAAGAAAGAAACGAAATTTTTAGAATGAGTTTAGCATTGTTTAGAGAAATATTGAACTAAAAAGTCCAAGTAAAAAGAAGACATAATGCATTTTTGGCAAAATAGTTTAATTATTCAAGATGCTACTTTTAATGAAAATCTCTTTTCTCTAAAACCGGTTTTATATAATTAATCCTATTTTATTCAAATGTTTTATGGGCTTCTTTCCATTTTAAATTAGATTTTGGAATTAGTTTTCAAATGCAAGTAATATTTTACTTACTTTAATTACTTATTAATCCATTTAATTAAAATTTCTATCGAAAAAGTTATTTCATTCTTCAAAATATTTAATCACATTGTTCACCCCCCCCCCCTCCAATTGCCTGACAGTTGCTATCATTTTAAATTTAAAATATTATGTTATGCTACGATATATTCTTTTAAATTTCAGGCTATAAAACTTATCATAATGTATGCATTTAAAAAAAAATTATCTTTATTCTATTTCCACTTTTTATCACCAGTTTAATTTGACTTTGTTACTAAATAGAAAAAAGTTTAATTTTAAAAAAAAAATTCTATATTTTCTCCTTTTATATTTTTATTTCAATATCTTCATCTCAAATAATTTTCCTTTTAAAAAAATTCACATATTTTTCTTTCAAAAGAGCAATAAATAAATAAAATAAAATTTATAAAGTACGTTCATTAATTTTCACTATATTTACCCTATAAATTTAAGAGCATAACAATATTCATATCTTATTACACTTTGCTCGTAAAAAGTTTTACTTTGAACAGAATTCCGAAGGTTCATTCAAATGTCCAAAACCAGCATTATTGTAAAGAAAAGAATATAATATATAAATACTGTACTTTTTTCATTCCATTTTGTTCTTTTTTTCGTCAAATGGAAATATAGATTTTCCGTAACCCTGTTTTTTGACAGTCAGACTCACAAGGTAAGGTATCCAAAGAACAAAACAAAACAAAGTATTTAAGATAAAAGCACTACATCCTAAATGTGTCCCTGTTCTTTTGAGTTATGAATATCGCTTAAGGCTGGAGTAAACTTTCTCATTTTTTTCTCGGAATTTTATTGATGTAATGCTTTAGGACATCTTTCAAGAAATTCGAAATTTATATTAAGTTTACTTTCTTTTCTATGTTTTGAGATCTTATCATTTTCCTTGCCTATAATTTTTCACAAACCTTCTAACAGATCTATTTATGTCTGACATTTCTAATTTTAGAAGTAAAAATGATAACTAGAAACATAATCCCATACATTTATTTCTATACAATATTTTAGAGACATTAATAATAAAGCAAGAAATTTAGGATACAGCTTTCTGATGACTTTCAGTGTGTTTTGATATAACTATCTTCGCTATTTAATGATGTCATCGCTATTTCTTATGAAATTAGGCTGAATATATATTTATTTCTCTAAACTATTGCGTTTAATATTTGTTGCAATTTTTGATACATCGACCTAAAATTGCTTTTTCTGATACAATAATTGTTTAGTAAGAAATTGAAATTATTATATTGTAATGATTCAGTTTCTTCCTGGGTGACCACTGTGACATTCCTTTTTCCCACACTCGATAATTTACATCCCGGGCCATTCTTCATCAACGAAACTCCCACAGTGTTAAGTGCCTCCAGATTGCCAAATGGAAGACCCTCCTTTTAAGTACGGTCATCTGGCCAATTAGTGCTAATCCAGATAAGGAACCACACGTGCGTTTCCCAGGGAAATAAATCGTGTCTTCGAAAGGCGAGAGTGTCAAACACTCCAGATGTTCAGATGTCCATTTTTCCCATTGTGGAGGGTGGATCATCAATGGACATTTCCCACGGGCGACCAGAGACGATTCAGGTTGTTCTGAACGGTGATTGGGTAACAGGGAGTCTGAGAGGAAAATAAAAGGTGAGATTTTTCGGAAGAAGAGAAGAGAGAAGCTTCGTGTGAATCGGACTTCTGAGTAAAATTCCACCCGAAGCAAATTCGGTGGATTCCGAGAGCTACCCCTGGAGTAGCCTAAGACGCCAACAGCCTGTTAGCTGTTCTTGTAAAGTTGTTTCCTTCGAAATTGTTCGAGGAACTATTCTTGTTTAATTTTCGTGTTGTAAATAGCATCATTCATTTAACCTAGATTAGAAAGAGTTGTTTTTATGTAATAAAGCTGTAAATAAAGAATTTGATCATAACGCTACCTGTTATTGGATCGAGACTTTACAATATGCTATTTATCTGAATTCATCTCAGATTGCCATCTATATTCATGAAGAGCTCATCGGTCCAAATTTTTGATACGTGCTTGCGAATGTATATAAGCACTTACTCTGATAGCGATTGGAATAACAGTCAGAACATGCTCGGAAATGGTGAATTCCGTTTTTTTAAGTAACAGAGAAGGTATATGATTCGAAACGAAATATATATTAATGGATTTATTGAATATACTTATTATTTGGAATATTTATATATTTATCATTTGAATATATTTATTGGACATACTATGCAAAAGTAGAAAAATATTCATTGAAAAAGAATTTTGTTTTTACAATGGAGATTATTTTTACAATAAACTGGATCTTCAGGTATCTGTTGTTCTCACTACCAGAAAAATTACTCTGGTATAAAAAGGAAAAGCATGCTGTAGTGAATTCTGAAAGAAATACTTAAAATATACGTATTTCTTTAAATTTTGTAAGATACTTGAAATCTGAATCCTTTTAGAAAGACTAATGGATCGCAAACATTCAAATTGGTTTTTTAACTTTTTGAAAGTATTGATTCAAATGATCTCCCTGATTAGTCTTCTTAAAGACTTTCTTCAACGCATTTCTTCTGGTGAATTTTAAATGCTTCAAATAACTGTTCTTCATATCAAATGAGTAGAAACACTTTCCTTTTTACGGTTCAGAAACTATTGGAAGATGGTAAAATGGAAATTATCCAAAAGGATTTAATTGTGAGATGAAGCAATGACAATAACTAGATGAAATACACCAATGTTTCTTCTATTGGCAAACAACTCCCTTAGTACCCATTTCAGTTTATACAAGGGAAATAAGTTGAAGATAAATGTATTGGTTTTCTACAAAGAGATTAAATCAGTACAATCGTCTGCATTCCGGCCGGTCATAGTTCTTTTTCACTGCGTTCTAATTAACTTAAAAAGAAGAAAACATTATTCAAAGCGAGTACATCATATTTTTGTTTTCAGGTTGTGTCAATTAATTTCGCCAGTCCCTTTTATAAAGAAAACTTGAATTTTTTGAAAACTTATACCGTATGGTAAACTTGAAAACTTTTACTATAAAGACATTATAATAATTTTAAAAAAATTGTTCAGTTAGATTCTGGCTAGTGACAATTACTGTCCATACCATTCCATATATATATATATATATATATATATATATATATATATATATATATATATATATATATATATATATATATATATATATATGGTTGTTCTTCAACTGTTCTGTGAGATGTGTGAATGTGCCCCCCTGTAAAAAGGGGTTGTGCAAGCGAATGTGATGCGTGAGTAGTTAAGACGTACTCTTGGCCCTAGTTCGCGCTACTAAAATTAAGAGACGCTCGCTCCCTTGGCTTAAAATCGCTGACTTAGTCAGCGAGCTTGTTCATGGCAAGTGCCATTAGAAACAACAACAATATACCATGACACAAAAACCATTTTTACATTATTTTAAAATTTTACAGAATTAACATTTCAGTAAATCATAACATTTCATAACCACGATTTTTCCTTTTTAAATAATTTTGAACAATATTTGTGTAATTTAAAATTGTTGTTGAAATATTTAAAGCTTTTACCTGCTTTATTACATCCATCACTCACTCGCTTATCTAAGACCAAAGAACTTTCATTCTTCCTTGTCTTGACATTATTGATATCTTAATATGAAACTTAATCTCTTCAAAAGATCAGTAAGAATCTAAAAAAAATCAATGTTTCTCCAAGCCAAATATATGTTTTTAGCTTTAAGCTGAATTTTTATATTTACACCAAATTTGAGATTAAAAATATTTATCTGAAATCTTTTTATAAATTAATTATTACAGTTTATGGTCTTAGACTATATTATGCTTCTTATCATCTAAATATAGAACTGATAAATGCAGGTAAAGTCACAAGTTCAATGGCCAGTGAGAGAATAAATGTGGAAGATATGATGTTTGATGATGATGTTACGTGATTTAGAACAACCTACTTTGAGGAAAAGAAATCTTTGAGAAGTCTGATGCCATAAATCGGGAAGAATATCATAAATTATTTTGAAATAATTGTAAACGATACGAAAGGTGCGGTGAACTTTAAACAGGGAGTAAACGGACGTATTTTATCATATCAGTAGAAATTGTCTCAGTTTCAGGGAATAGACAAATTTCTTTGAGAACTGAAATTCAAAAGATTTTTAATTTCTGTAAAGGATTTACTATAATTTTATTTCAAGAAATATTTTTAGAAACACATTTACATTAATATTGAAGAAAAATTTCTTTTCCTTTTTATTTCAGTTTGAATTGACTGAACTTTCGAGTTATTAATCGATTAAAGTATTTAGTTCAGAAACTTTCATGAAAATAACAAATTTTCATCTGCAATATATATTTTTTCAAATTCAGGTTTTGGACCCAATGGGAGCTCTGTTAATAAATATTTTTCCTCTCTGCGAGACAGCGACTTCAAAACTTGCGTTAGTAAAATCATGGATACTAGAAAACTAATTCAAGTTATTTCCCTAAAGATATATTTGATTCTTCTCTTTGAAGTTCAAAAAACACTAGCGAATTTATTTTACTCAAACAGAATTTCTCCCAAACTTATGAAGTACACTCGAGAAGATGTTGCGTTCTAATTCCATCGTAAACTCAAATCTTGTAAGGCAAAAGAGATTTGCTACTGTCGTTCTGTTAGATTTACAAACAAGATAGCTGTTGATGATTTTTTTATACATTCGATTTCATTTTAATTAATGTATCTTTAAAAAGTAATTAATTATTTTTGCATGTAATATTTACATAAATATATACCTCCCTGCAATATTTCGAACTAGTTACGCAAGAAAAATAATTATGAATAGATAAATTTTCAACAAAGTTTGAAACAAAGTATCCGAATGGAAATATAAGACATCAATATTATATTGAACGTTATATAAACAGAAAGCTTATCTTATTTAAATTTTATGTTAATTGTAATAATATTACAATATCATTTTTAGACAGTATTTATGCTCATTTTTCAGTTCAAAACTAAAACGAGCAAAAAGAAGTAAACGGGTTCTTAAATTTGGGAATTCTTAATAAAGGATAATTGATCATTATCATTAACCCTTAAGCACACGCAGCCATTTTTCGAACATTAGTGCAGGCATGGGGTCATTGTCAGGCACTTACTCATTATCTTATCGGCTATTTGTATAAAAGTTAAATATGGCCAGAATATATAAATGTTTTTCCACGGAAATATATTCTTATTTAAGATAAAAATACGATTTTTAATATGAACCAAAATTGAACTTAGCTCCTTTTTTCATACCTCTTCCGCATTCCTTTCCTTTCTCTCTATTCCATTCACATGAAACTTGTTTTAATGTAAGTTTTTTTCCTGCATAAAAATATTGGAAGAATAAGAAAATCTGTATTTTACATATAGTTAACATTTGAAATATTTTTGGAAAAAAGAAACTTAAATATATAACTAGGATAATCCATAACTATTGTCTTTCATTTTTATATACATATTCAAAAAATACTTTTATCATTCTTTATTTAGAATAACATGAATTGTCAACATAAACTTCAAGACAATTTGTTCATATTATAAAAGAATGCATTTTATATAATGATTTTTTTTTACCTTTTTTACCAACCAGAAAATATTCTATCAGATTTTCTAGAGTAATCAAAATCTGCGTTTTGTTTTGGTTCTGTATCATGACCACTGTACAAAATTTCATGAATATATAACGAATTTGAGCTATCATCTTCTGTCTATAAGTAGGAAAACCTGCGAAGATCTCTAGATCTTTGTTGCTAACTGACATACGCATAATATTAAAACAATCCGAAACGCTAGCATACACAGGGTTCAATTTGATCCTAAACTAATTGTAAAAAATGAGATACATTGTTTCATTGTTTTTTCTTTCTTTTGTTCTAATATTACTCTTATAGTTCACCCATGAAGGTATAGGATGTAAAAAGTATAAATTTTATAAATTCCTAGAATTTCTAAATAAAGGAGAAAGCATGGGGTACAAAAAGACCCCGTGAATGTGCTGATAGGTTAATGTGATCAATAAAAGTATAATACTTTAAAATATGACATTCTTAAAAAATGTAAATTTGTTTATTGTATTTAATTTGATGTACATTTCTCAATATCGCCAGTAATTTTAGTGAATAGTAAAAGTGTGTAATTTTAAAGCAAATAAAAACATTCTGAGGATAGACTAATTTTTTAGCTCATTTTCTAGCTATTATAACTTCATTCAAATATATTAAAAAATTCAAACAAAAAAGCAATTAAATAACAAATTTTTTTAGAAAATTTATTGTTAAATCGATCAAAGTTTTCAAATTGCAAAATAATATTACATTTTGTTGGGTAGGGGTAAAAAGTATAGATGCAGCTATTTTGCTTATATGTGCTTTTTATTGGCTAATAAATAACATTTGATACATTGATTCTTTTTGTAGCAAGAACTAATTTATTTTCATGCTACATAACGCGTAAAGTTATAAACAGAGCGCTATGGAAATCTTTTAAAAAAATGTTAATCTAATAAAGGAGATTATAATCAGCTCATTATTTACATTGTACTACTTTTGGTTCACTATTAATTAGAAGTATGCAGTGTGAGAAATAAAACGTGTTGCTGCCACAATCTCACATCATTGTATGATATAAGAGTAGAATTATTATTCTCTTATTTTTGAACAATATGTTCAATTGGCTGAAGGCCGATTCTGCCAGCCAATAAAGGTTACGCTATGATTTTACATAGTTCAAGTAATGGAAATATCTTTTTTTCGATAAACTAATAAAAGACTGTTTATTAATAAGTAAATCGTAACAAACTTATAAATGTTGAGCTAAGAAGTTACGTTCTTTTCAATAAATTATTACTGATAAATTTATTTAGGGTTAAAAAAAGCCTTTAAAAAGTTTTAGTTGAAGTCGCTTGTGCGAGGCCATCGTAATTTAGTAATATTTTGTCTAGAAAAGCATTTTTTTCTCATATGATCAAACATTAATTAAATTTAAATTGATGTCTTTTGCATCTTGTAAAATGACGCAGAAATGAGAGAAATTTCAGGTTTAATTAGGTAATAAACATTTTAGGAAGAATACACAAAACAAATAAAAAAATAGCATATGGAAATTAGAATCAAAATCAGTTTGCTAACCTATGCAAGAATTGTTTGAAATCTAGAGCAAAATAAGAAAAATCATGAATAATAATTTGCACAAAAGATTCCACAAACAAAAAATTAAGCTAAGCATATTATCACTACTTTATTCGAAAGATACAATCTGAAAGAATTACCCGGGCCGCGGTGGCCTGGTGGTAAGGTCTCGGCTTGTGAGCCGTAGGGTTTCAGGTTCGAAACCCTATTCCACCGAAGAACCGTCGTGTAAGGGGGTCAGTTGCACGTTAAATCCGTCATGCCAAACGTCCTCCCGCTGGTGTGGTGTGGAGAGGGGGTGCCAGCTCAGGTGTCGTCCTCGTCATCTGACCGCGGTTCAAAATTACGAGGTCCGTCCCAAAATAGCCCTAGTGTTGCTTTACAACGGGGCGTTAATATAACTGAACTAAACTAAAGAAAGAATCACCAAGAAAAACGATCTGTATTCTAAGAAAGCTCTGCAACTATATCGACAAAATATATGAATAAGAAGACGTAATTGTAAAATTTATTTGCAAGAAAAGTGCGAGGAAAACGTTAAAAGGATATCAAGAAAATGACGAAAAATTCAAGAATAAAGTCTAAATGAAAGAAAATTATTCAAATAAATATCAAAATTTGAATTATTAATAATACCGAAATTCCTTAGTTGAATTTGCAAGTTATAATTTTAACACAGAAGTCTTTTAAAAAGAAATTGGAATGTATTGTGGCATGATAGTTCATAAGTGAAGTTAGTTTAGTGAAAAATAAGTTCTTTAATTTCTCAAAGAAAGATATTATTTCAACACATTGACATCGAAGGAGTTTTCATGTTTTCAATAAATCTGTATAGTAGAGTAAGGCATTTTCTTCCTTCTCTGGAAATGTAAAGATTTAATAGAAACAAAACATCTAAAAATACGACAATAAAAAGTCCTTATTAAATTTCATCACTTACCATCCATTAAAATTCACTAGAATGCAGTTTTATAATTAAGATAATGGTAGAAACGAATTTGATTAAATAATTAATTCTTATGGGAAAAGAAATATTATTCATGCCGTAATAGTATTTCCCTCCAGAATTTTATATCTATAAGTATATTGCCGTAACTTCTGGTGCTGAATATTTTACCGAAAATATTTATGAATTTATAACACCGTTTCTCTCTGATGTTAGCTAATGTTACAATTTACAAAGATTCTTAATTGACGTAAAAATAATGACCTCGAATTAGCGATAAATGGAAGGTTTCAGAAAATGCAAGAATTGTGGTCTTATCTTTAACAGCAACGAGACCTGAAAAATTCCATGAGATGTCATGCCCGAACAAAAAAGTGTAAAACCGAGAAATCGAAATGAGTAAATATTGTATGTTCGCAGAACACTTAATTTACTCGGAATAGTAAATACTTTCTATTCTGAATACCTATTTATTGTTTGCCGAGTTTTTATGTCGATAAAGAACACGGTAATGTTCTTATCTGTCTTCTTTGTAAAGTAATGTTCTTTGAGAACAACTTAGCAGTATGTTTTTTTTTTGCCACTGCTACAAATTTTTTGGGATATTCATTAACGAAATCTTTTTTGATACCATCCAGTTTATTAAGATTTTATACTGCCTTAAATATTGCCTTTCTAAGCATTGTTTAGACCTGAAAATAAGATTCACATTTTGAACTCTTACTGACAGAAACTGAAGTTGTATACTGAAATTTTAAAAATATAGTTCAGAAATTTTTTTCTCAGCTGCCGGGATTCTAAAATCATGCCTAAGAAATATTCAATAAAACTTCAAATCGATTTTAGTGAAATATTTTCTTTTATTTTTATAAGATTTTTCTTCTATAAGAAATGCCTTGTTAAAAATTAATTAAAAAAAATTATAACGAAAAAAAAAATGTTTATTTAAAATTTTGATTTTTAAAGGGAAATGAAATAGTAGCTAAATATTAAATGCTTAAATTTGACATATCCTAACATCAATCATAATCAGTTTCAGAATATTACAAAAGGCGGAAGAAAAAAAGGCGGAATTTAAGTTGTTAAACAGATAGCATAATAAATACTTTACACATTTAAGGAATAATCTTTAAAACTATTTAAATTTATATTATATTTTGTAATTTGTTCTAAATTATTTAAGAAGTAAAATTTATCAAAAATGCAATAAATTATAAAATGTGAGCAAGCTAAATAGGAGCTTTGTAGAATGAAATGCATTTTAATAATCATTTATTAAGTGAAAATGGTACTAGCCTCACTCGATAAATTTTGGGGGAATGCAAATCCATCTAGAAATACCCGAACAAATTCCTGGACTTCCAAGTCAAGCGAAAATGCACAACAATAAATCAGAAATACTGAGAATGCCTTGGCCATAAGCTTAGAAAGAATTTTGGGAACTCATTCTTTAATGGAAATAAATAGCGATAATAAAAATTCAACACTTTTTTCTCATTTTACAATAGCCCTTAAATGTGCTAAAAAGTTCCTACGCATTAATCTTCAATATAAAAGCATCACAATTGTGTATCTATTTGTAAACCAATTAGCTGAATTCCTTTCTAAATGATGATGGTATGGAATGTTAGAAGGAATTTTAGCATGCTGAAAGATAAATAAACCTGTGTTTAAGGAAAGAAGATAGGCTTGATAATAAAATGCTAAAAAATTAAACTGAAATCAAAACATGCAAATTCAAAATAGTTTTTACTATAAACATTACATTAAATGTTAAAATGCAATTTTAATATTGTAAATGAATTGAAATTGAAATATATTGAATTGAATAATATTGAAATTGAAATAGATTAATTTATTTTGAATTTTTCAAAAAAATAGCTTTAAATAGCTATAACATTTATTTTCTTATTCTTTAATAGTAGAATAATGTTACGAATCTGTAATGCTGCTTCCCAGCATAGTTGGTTCTACCCTCGGAAAGAATGTTTTACCGTCATCTGTACTGGACGGAGTCCGGGGTCGCGTCGGAGGTTCCAGAACTTGGCGACAAACTTGGTGACCATTTGGCGACTTGGCGACGAATTTGGCGACTTTGGCGCCAAAATAGATTATACCCGAAACAATTAGAATTTTCCCGATCCGGCCAGTAGGAACCGAGATACGCCTCGAACGTTTCTGATTGGTTGAGAGGCTTCTAGCCCCGAATCCTGGGACCAATAAAAGGAGGCGGCTGCAGCTGCTAGGGCAGAGTAGTCGGAACCGACGATTAAGAACTGGCCTTCCAGAGATAAGCGGAGCAGGGAAGGAGTGAAGCTAGTGCTGAACTAAGCTGTGTGCTATTGTCTGTAGTAGAGTTTTGTATGCTGCTGTGTATGCTGTTGTATGTTGCACGTCTCGGCTGAAGATAATCGTCTTCTGTGCTGTATATAGTTGTCTTCTTTGTGTTGTCCTGTGTGTCTTCGTGTAAATAAACGTCGTTGTTTAATTTTCTACTGCCGCCTGGTGATTGAGCGTTCTTCACACCATATAACTTCCACTATCCAAACGAACCCCGGAAATTTCGTAACAATACGAAGAATTATTCGCAAATAATGGAAAAGAATATTAGAGAGTGTTAAATTTTAAACTTATTGATACCTGATAGAATATAACTCTTTCTTATATAAATGGTTCTTAAAGGATAGATTTCAACATTCCAAATATAAAGAGCGCATGCTATGCAGTTGTAACTAATTTATCAAATATTGAGATGATATTCTAATTTATGCATTTTTATCCAATAAAATTTCAGAAGCTGTTTCAGACAGGTTTTTCAAAATATGTAAATAGTAATAAAATACTTCTTAAGAATTTTTGCATTGAGTAACTTAAAATAATTCTTCGTTGTTTGCAGGCAAGTGAATTATTCAATGGTTGGTTTTAAATTTATTAATGTAATCCTTTAATAATTTAAATTCTATTATTTATAGATGACAGAAATTAAATCAAACTATGAAATATTAGAAAATAAGTTCATAATAAATAATTATTTCATTTTCTGCTCTGAAGTTTGAAATGTCTGCTTTTTCTTTTTTGTATTTATTTTGAACTTCATTAATTACCTAGAAGTAAATTTTCTTAATAGATGTGTTATACACACTTCTGAGATAATTAGAAATTCCATAAAAAATATGATAGGTCGAATTATGTTGCAAAAGGGAAATATTCGAAACAAAGTGAATTTGATAACGATGTCAAAAAATAATTTAAAAATATTTTAATTATTTTAAATATATATTTAAAAATAATTTACATAAAAAATTATTTAAAAATGATTTTGATATAAAATATTTTAAAGATAATTAATTTTTTTAAAATATTAAATTTTAAAAATAAAATTTACTGTAAAACGATAGAGGAATCGGTAAATAATAATAATTTCAGAAATATATATATATATATATATATATATATATATATATTGATATTGATGACAAATATCCTTTCTTTTACTAGATAACCTAGAATCCAAAGAAGAATGATGGTTCAGTTCTGATGCCACAAAACCCCTGGAGAGCTCTAAATGTCTCCGTTTCTAACTAAAAGAGAATGTTTTATATAACATAAAATATTAAGGAGTATAACTATTTGCTTTCTTCATGATATATTTTATTATCATCAAACACATAAAAAGAATAACGTAGACATTAAGTTGTTAGGTAGTAAACATACTTATATTGTAGCACTATCATTATTTTTTAAATTATTTTATTAATTTAACTTATCATTATTTTTTAAATTATTATTTAAACTGTTTAGAATAGAAATTAAACTCATGCATTAAGTACAATGAAAATCGCATTTTTTAAAAAGGAATCAATGTTGAATTCTAAAATAAAGTGTATTCGAATTTAATTTAATATTTTAATTATTCGAACTATATAGAAAATAATCACTTACGATTATCTTACTGAAAACAACTGCATTTATTTTTATAATATACGTAAAGGAAATTAAATAATCTCTAATTGTGAAAGAAAGTTATTTACAAATTAATCATTATTCTTTTAGCCATTGTATCTTGAAGATTTTAACTTATTTTAAAAGCATTTTAATGTGGAAAAGTATAAAATGTTGAATGAGACAAATACTACTTATCAGTTTTCATCTTTCTTTTTAAAAAGAGTTTCATTCACTTAATGATAAAAAGAAGAAATCTTGCTAGGTCTTTTTTGGCAGTTGCGTTTACATTAACGTATTTTTGGTTTGCAGATGCTGCTATTCAGGTAATTAAATACATCTTTAACTATAATTCTCTTGCTTGTAAGTTAGCTGCATTGAACATTTTTTAAAAAAAGAAATTTAACTAGATAAATATTTTGAAACTAATAATCATTTATTATTTATAGCAATAATTTCATCATTGAGAAATCATTATCATTTAAGAGTGTAAGAGAAATAGCAATTAAAAAAAAATCGGAGAAGTGGAAAAATTATTCTACCCAATCCTCTATACGATTGGGTTGAACAATTTTTTGAAGTCAATCCAATTGTCTGAATGATTTACTTGTGTGTATCTCAAAATAATTTCAAGTAATTCATTAATTAATTATTCATATTATTAATTTTGCATTTTTACTTAGAAGTAGGAAAGTTTTTTGTGGAATATTTCATAGTGAATTGATATTTAAAATGAGAATATATTCATAAAAAAATCCATTATGAGATTGATGATAGCAGCTTTTTATGCCTTTTTAACTGCTTAAATAGATAGTTTGTTTAGTTTAGATAGATAGACATATTTGATATTTATCAGTTAAGAGTAATTTTCTTTATTATATGTGAGTTGGTATGTCTTATACTTATTTAATTATAAAGTTGCATGGGGGCAGAAAAAAGAAGAAAAGGAGAAGAAGTAAAAAAAATAAAAAAAATTGCAAATTTTGTGATATTATTAAGAAATTAACACAAATTAATATTAGTTTTTACTCTATTTTATGCTCACTTCGTGAAGAGAAAACATTTCAATCAGCAAAAAAACTCGAACTTGAGATTCGTTTCAAGACTTTTCTGAATCCGAAAAGGCACACTTCTTGAATAATGCTTCTCAGAGAACACAATAACGAAAATATTCTTTGAGTTTTATATTTAAAATTTTATATATGGACCAAATTTGTAGATTTCTATGGAATTTGTAGAAAATCCATTCAAATGAAGTCTGCCTGCTCGACTATAGGTGAATACAATAACAAGAAAACATAAAATGCAAGACGAATAAACTTTACTGCACAGATTACATACCTAAAATATAGATTTGTATCAAGTTGGAATTGACAGTCTTTTTGTATGTAGTTTTGCATTCATGTAAATATACTAACTCAAAAATACATTAATTTAAATTAAGGAATTGTGGTACATCATATTTTGACTACAATTACAGTTTTTTGTAAAATTTTTGTTTTAGTCGGACAAGCAAAAGTATCAAGAATGCATATTTATTTTTCTGATATTTGTATACTAACCACATGCAATCAGTTAATCATGAAAGATTGCATCCTAGATTCAGTATAATACTTAGATTCAAAGCAAAGTTCGATATTTCTTAACCATTTCGGCAATGCTATACAATTAATTTGTAGGTACCAGTTTTCATTACTATATTATGAAACATAGAACCCTCATGTGTGAATATCTGATAGTAAAAATCTAATCACTCATGGCATTCATGGCAAGGTCCATAGTCTTGGACAAGGCATGGATGATATTGTTATTAGAGAATATGTGAGAAACTTTTCAGGAAAACACTACCCCTGGAGTTCTACGAAATTATTTTTTATGTTTCTTCAAAATATGCAATATATTTGGAATTATTTCAAAATAAACGCTCATAAAATAAGTGAAATGACTATAACGAAGAAAGGTTTTGAAATTTCTTTTGACTGCAGAGTAGGCATTTAATGCACGTCAAATGGATAGAAAAATACGATCTCTTGAATTTTCTTCAACGATCTCTCGAATCTCAATTGCAGATTATTCTCCTCTGGGTTTGCACAGCTGCAAATTATTTTCAAAATTATTTCATTATAGTGTAATCATTTTCAAAAGATAATTTATTCGCTTTTAGGTTTAAGATTTAATGGCATTTCCTTGTCGAGATTTCGAAATTATTTATAAATTATATTGAGCAGTTTATCCATTGAAACTTAGGATAGCTTGACGAATTGGTAGGAACATAAATCTAAATGATGAAATATGCAGTAGAAAAAAAAAAAAAGGAATAAGTCGCGTGAACAAAGATATGAAGATCAACCTTTCCATATGATTCAGAAATTTATAATATATCTTCAACAATTTCTTCCCCTCAACGTCTTTCTTTCTAATTAATGTTTTTATTATTTCATTCAATTATTTTGCATTAACTTACGTGTATATTTTTTGTATCTGCTTTTTAAACATTCGTTTAGATAAAAATGCTTATTGTCCAGGAATAAAATTTTGCAGTACATATTATATAATTGTTCTCTCTGTCATGATCTGAAAACGGTAAAAATGATAATGTTTAATTTATTAGTACTAAAATTAAGAAAGCTTCAAAATGTGATCCTCAACAAAAATGGAATGTTTCTATTCGAACATCATGTAGTTACTGTATGATAAATATAAATAGACATATCAATTGCATAGAAGATATTTTAAATTTCTTTGATATTTCATAATTTTTTGGCAGTTTATGGAATGCGATTAATGACATCCAGTGATTTTCCTACTTGATTTATATTTTGATTCGTAAATTTTCATCTTGTTCGGGGTCTTTTCTAATGTAAAAAATATTTTTAATACTCATGATAATTATATTTAACAATTAATTATGACAATCAAAATTGTATGTACTTTAAGCATTAAATCGTCAAAACAATATCTTCCAAATTTTTAATTGCAGTTCAAAATATATTAAAAATATTACCTCTCTTAGAGAATAGAAAAAAGGCATTATTTTTTAAAGATGCTATAAGAATAGTATTTAAATTGCATTTTTCAAATGTCTTATGTTTACAATTAGCAGTTCCTCTTTTCTCAATCGAGAATTGTGCATTACGTTTAAAATCTATTTGTGTTTTTTGAATGACAACTTATTTTTATTTAAGAGTGAAATATAATTTCTAGCCTCAGCTCTTAATGCTAATATTAAATCATTGAAAAGGCAAATCTTATTTTATTTTTACCAATAGAAACAAGTAATGCATATCAAAAGATAATATAAATATTTATTGCTTTATATTGGCATATTATAGCAACATTAAATGCATTCCTACTTCTTCTTAACATTGGAAATGATGAAAAGCGAATATAAATCAAGTTTATTTCCATTACGTCACTGTAGTTTAATCAGATTAAGGATAACAAATTATGCTCTTTGGGAACTAACACACAAAGGAGCTTTGCAATGTTGTGTAGAAAGTTTAATTTTGAGCAAATTACGAAACATTTGAATTTGAAATTTAGCAAAGATGTGCAGCAGTCTTTGAAAAGAATGAAACTTTGTTTCTATACGAACCATCGTTATCGAAACATTCCTACGCTGATCATCAATCAAAGCTAATTTAACTCAAGTGACTTGATTTGTATTGAGGGACAACAAAGTTTCAAAGACTTTCGCTAATTTCATTCCGTCTTGAGAATTAAAAAAACTCTTTTATTTCCTTGGAGATCGCTTTTAAAAAAATAATTGCTAACTATTAGAAGAAAATAATCATCCACAAACAATTTCGTAAATTTAAATTTTGTGAAAAAAAAACTGATAAATTAATTCATAATTTTCATATAAATATTTTGATTTTAACAGTTTCAAAGACAAAAGATAAATTTAATAATTCCTAAATGCAATTGTAATGTAAATTATTGTTTCACTGATATATAGTACAACTGGAAGTCTACCTTTTTAATGTTAATTATTATACGTAAATATTTCTAAGTATGAAGGATTTCCTTATTTTTCCTCTTAGTGAATGATAAGTTTGTTTATACTATTATGTTCAAGTTTAAATTATGTTTTAGCTCTTGATAGTTATCTGTAAATTTACTTATTTTAGCAGCCATTCAAAGTCTTCTAAATTTCATTCATTTTGATATAAAAAGTCTTAAATCTTCAAGAGCATTTACACCTACTAAGATTATGTATTACATTGAATACTTTAAAATTTCAAAATGTAACATTAAAAACTATTATACGATTATATATCCAATTAAATCTAATTTGGAAATATCTTATTAATTGAGGAGAATATGACTTGAAGCAATTTTGTTTAAATAAAAGATAAAGTTTAAATAGAAAATAATTAACATTTCTCTGTCATAAGATTACCTAATTTCGCAACTTATTTCATTCAAATTGGGTTGCAAAAATTTTATTGAAAATATTTTATTTATTTTTATAGAGCTTAGCTTGGTAAATTTTAAAACAAGTAATATTATATACTAATTTTTTCAAAAAAAAATATTTTTAGTCACAGAACCTTGTTTTTAAAATTTAAAAATAAGCATTATTTGTACTAATTATCTCAATTATTGCAAGAAAGGAAAGAAACTTAGTTCAAAGTAATTTTTAATTCGATAATATTTATTATGAATTTTACCTTGAGTATTTATTTTAAAAGATTTTTCTAGCTATTAAATATACTGAATATTAAAACGTTTACAAAAAAGCTTTTATTTTAAATATATCGAATTCAATTAAAAATACAAATTCTAAGTTGCATTTGTTACTTTGCCCATCAGGCATTATTGAATTGAAAGTAAATAATACCGCATTTTGAAAAGCTTTTAAACAGAAAGAATTCTACTCTCCTATTCCTGCTTATTTATTTAATTCCTGAAAATACTCTCCTACTTCATTCATTAATTTACACTTGAAATATTTTCTCTACAACTCCATCAATCTTTCCTTGCCAACCAGCGGTCTGTTCATGGGTCACCGCACAATGTGACATTTACCAATGCAGAAGGAAATCAAGCATTCGAATGGTAATTTGAGTATTTTGAAGTTTCCGTTTTGTTAGATAATCTTTCAAACTTGTTTTCTATGTGGAACGAATCTCTAGGAAGTGTTTGAATGGAAACCTGTGTGAGATAGCTTTCTGGTGTAATGGAATGATTTACAGAACTGTATCTTAGTGAAATGCAGTTAATTAAATAAGGATTTCATTCTGATGAAGCCACCTTAGTTCCGGAATTAATTTGAACAAACAGAAATAATAATGGAATTGTAAACGTGTTTGTTGATTAATAGACAACAAATGAAACAAATGGAGATTTTATAGAAATTTATTTGAAAAAAAGAATTTAAATCAGAATGAAAGCATAAAAATTTATCTAGATGAATAGATTGCCTCAATAGTGCTGAAAAGTTTCTTTCTCAAATGTAATAAATGTTTGATTAAATAGTATTTTGATTGAAATAATGGAAAATATTATTTTAAATTTCAACAAAATTATTCTTTAGCCCTAAAATAATCGAACGAAAATAAATTCACTTCTAACGCAGATATAATGCCTATACAAAATGGGATAATTGAGGTAAAACATTTTTTTATGTGCTTGAATCGTCAATAAATACATTTTTGGAAAATTTTGAATTCTAAATTTATATGCAATCCCTCAGCTTATCAACAATATTTTATAAAATACATTCGAAATTTATTTTAAGAATCTAAATAAACACTTCAATTTTTCTGAAACTGAAACTTAAGGAATATAATTGTTTTAGATGAATGTAGACGATTTACCGGCATTTCTTAAGAAGGTCGTTAAATGGCTTGAAATAATAAAATTAAAAATATTCTAAACTCGGTCACTGTTAATAGTAGAAGAATGAGATTTTTTTAAAAAAAAATTTAGTGCTACAAAAATGTATTCATGCGCCAAAATTAATCAGAAGATTGTGTAAAAAATTTCGAAATTTTAGATTCTTATGTTTCATATTTATTGAATCATCGCGTACAAAATTTTATTTATTATGTCAATTAAAACTTCACTACATTTGCAAATACATGCCTGTGTCTGATATGTTTGGAATTAGCCACACAACCGGGATTACCAAGCTTGAACATACTGTATATATATATTTTTTTCTAATAAGAAGCCATCTAAATGTACCAGAAAAAATCTAAATTATGCGAAACTGAATTCCAATTTAAGAATATTTAAGTTATTGGATACATGTACTTAGTTGTATGAAAACTAGAAATGTCTGTGAAAATATATGATGACTTTTTAAAAGTTGTTCGGTCCCAAATTTAAAAAATTCTTTAATAATTGCTAATTAAAAGTCCCATTTCAATTTATTTTACTGAAGAATTGTTTTGCCTGATTTATAATTATCCCATTTAGTAAACAATAAAAGAATACTTATCTGGAAACTGGTAAGCATTCTTACAGCAATATACTAGGAATTAAAACATAGTCATTGTCGATGCAGTCAAGATTCCCTACGCCGTCACATCTAAAAGCATCACGCACAGGAAAATGATTCCCAGAGTTGCACTTGGATGCCCTATAAAGAGGAATGCAAGGAGACTTCTAAGCATTTGTAGACGAAGAATGAATGCCATGTAGGTATTCCACGTTTGCAGATTTGGATTATATTTGTAATTTTCCCTCAGAATCTTGATGAGAGCGGTGCATTGCTTAAAAGCTTCCGTGAGTTGCTCATTCATGTTGTCATTTAAAGACAGTTTAGGGACTTGGAAGTTTGATAATTCTTGGCTGACTCTTGATTGAATGGCTCTGTTCATTAAATAATTCATGTTTGTAACATGTAAATTTAGCATTGCATTGGTTCAGTAAATATTTTTGTTTCTAGGATTTCACAGGAATTTCAGTAATTTATATTAGAAAGGGAAATATTTATTTATATTAAAATAAATGATTTTATTTAATAATTATTATATTAATATATTTTTAGTAACTTTAATATATACATTTTTTAAAAAATTCCTTTAACTTAAACTCGGAAATTTCTATTTTACTACATATATAGTTAATTTTTCTTTGAAAAAATTCTTTGAAGAAAAAAAAAATCAAAAACCAATAAAATAATTAAACATATTTTTCTAAAGAAAAAAAGAAATGATTTTAAAGCTTGAAATATAAATTCACATTATTTGATCTATTTATACTTTATATGCCAATTTTTAAAGTGCACGGATTGAAAAAAATAAATGATTTCTCGAGTTTTTTAAAAACATTTATTACTAGTTAGTACCCGGCGCTTTGTTGCCACAGAAGAAATAATTTTGGAAATATCGATTGAAATTTAAAATAGCTGTCTTGTTTAATTAGGAATGCTAGAAAGAATGATATTTATTTTCTTGTCGGCAATGAATACATTCATTGAAATTTAATGCTATATAAATGTGAAGTGCAAATAATATTTATTCTATTTTTTTGTATTATTATTCAAGTGATTTTAGGTAGACAATATTTTTTGTTTTTCCGTCTTCAGCAAAAGCAAATTCATTTCTTGGCTGTCCGATTCGTGAGCATCCAGCATACTGAAAAACATGGATTTTCTAGGTTCAATCCGCACACTTGAAGTGATTGTCCTTGCCCCTTGTTGATGGTCATTGAGGATGCAAGTCGAATGGGGAACTGTAGTCTTTTGAAATCAAAAAGCATGTCGGTGAGAATAATGGGAATATGTGGAATAAGCACATCTTCTCCAATCGACTTTCCGTCAAAAATAGTTGCCTCGCTTCTTGGCTCATAATGGTTTTTTGATTCTGATGATTATTTGTCTGTAATGATTGTGAGTAATTTTCTTACTAGTGCAATTCAAGTTTCTTTTTTTGTTATACATTTGCGTAACACTGCTGCCTTATATTAAAAACCCACTAATAGATCATTTGAATATATTTATATGTTCCTCTGTGTTTCTTCAAATATCTGAGAAGTGTCTGCAATTTTCATCTATTATTTACAAAGATTATATTCATCATGTGTAGAAAGCTGAAATATAATTCCGTAGAATTTATAACATTTCTCCATATGGAACAATAGAATGAAAATATGAAATCTTGCCTTTATACATATTTTCATGTAGTACACACAGCATATTGCACAATAATGTACAGTATTATGTAATATATTATTAGTCAATATTCAATATATTATAAAATATTGTGAATATTGTTTAATATTATACAATGTTGTAAAATATATGTGTCATATTGAGATATAACTATCCGTATCATATGATAAGTTTTCAGATTTTGAATTGTGAAAAGTTTTCAGGTTCGTATATTTAATGATGTGTCCAATTAGTAAAGTCGCGAGGAGATTCTTGCAGAAAATAGAATATTGGCTTTTTGATACCAATTAATTCAAGAATTATTAGCAAACAGTTGACTTAGCAAACTGAAATTTTATTTAAAAAAGGAATACGGTCATTGGAAGCTACAATTGCAACCATCTGGTATTGGAAGATTAATGGCGTTTCACTAAAATTCAAAATAATTCTTCAAGAAATTTGTTATTCTCAAAATTGAAAAGTGGAATTCAGAACATTATTAACATGAAAAGTAAATTTAAAAACTTAACACATCTTAAGTATAGCACAATATCGTTTATTCCTGTCATTCATTACCTTTCTTTTCATTTAAGATAATTGCTTATATAAAAATTTTCAAATAACTTTCCAAAGGAACATGATTCTGGACAACAAGTGCATTGATTGAAGAAACAGAAAATTTCCCAACACTTGCGTACATTTGAATGTTCTATATAATAAATGTGTATATAATAAGAATGCAATAATGTATATAATTCGAAAATAATGTTAATCAAATTAATATTTCTACAAATTTTCTATAGAAATCATGGAAAACAAATGATACAATGGATAATATGGAATACGATTAGCAAATGATTTTCAAAGATGACATTTTTTTAAAAATTTGTTCTCTTAGATTAATGCCATTTTGATACCTAGATAATATTGAATAGATTTTCTATCAAAGTAAACATGCGAAATGCATAGCTGCATATGGTTACAATGCACGTTTTTTCATACTAAAAATGAATATTATGAATACTTAAACAAAAAATCAGAAGAAACAAAAACAAGAAATATTAGCAGAATACAGAAAACATAATATAACAAAATTTTGAATTTATTCCCAGCAGCATAAATATTGGACAAAAGATGGAATATCACATTATTGGCATAAAAAATTGTAAGCAGTTTTGAAAAAGACACATTAAAGTTAGTTTGAGAATTTCAAAATAAATCTCGTAACAATAAATTAATATTTTAGAATAAAGTGAGTGAAAATAATTTTTTGAGGCGATATCGAGGATTACTTTTATATAAGAACAATCTATGGATGGATGATAAATTTCTCTGGAAATGCTTAAGGAATAGCCATTTAATTTAATTTTGAAAGCTAAAACGTAATTTGTGTATTTTGCAATTACCTAAAAAAATGCTTATAACTAAAAGCTATAAACATACTTTTCGATTTTATATTTTATATTGTGACAAATGTTTTTTAATGCACTCTTTGACTAATACTTAAAATAGAAGTAAATAATTAGCAAGAATTTCACCATCTTCATTAATCTTAGTCATAAAATCGTGATGTGATGAAAGGATTTATTTAAGCAAGGGCATCATTTACCCTTTGATTAGAACATTCAAATGTTAAATGAGAACAGTCGAAATGACAATTTTAATTAATTGAAAATGATCTTTAACTTTTTGAATTCAGAAAAAAATATTAGTCTTCCTTTAATTATTATATTTTTTTTAACGTACTAAAAGTACTTAGAAACGTACTAAAGATGAAATGGCTTCTATTTTCATTACTTTAAACGTATCAAAAACTACTTCCAGGCAGGACCAAGTATTTATTGGTAAAAACTTGTATTATTGACCAAGTATTTATTGATATTTATCGTTCTACTTCATCTGAAATTATCTAAAATATTGAAATTCAAAGCTTCATACTACGGTCAGTTTTAGTCAGAAAATAAGGAATAAACTCTTGATTATTAAAAACTAGCCGCCTTTGGCGACCAGCCAGTTCGCCAATCTTAATGTTCGTTTAAATTTTAATAATTAAATAGGTTGAACCGGAGTTCACCAAGTTACCGGAGTTTTTCGCCAAGTTGCGATATCGCGCCAAAGCTGGCATTCTTTATTATGCACTATAATTGAACATCTGCTCCTTTGCTTTTGAACATTTCGCAAGGCCGTTGTTGGCGATTTTTAAAAATTGCTCCAAGCAAGGGGTAAAACTCCGGTCGTACCATTAAATATTTTACGCAATTCCAACTTTAATAGATTCTTCAGCAAAATATTTTAAAACTTCAGATTTTGATAGTCATATAATTCACTCATAATATTATAAAGGCCTTCAGTCACAACGTAATATGTATCTCTCTAAATTTCTGTTAGTTCCCTGTAGAATTTATTCCTTAAATTAAAGTGGAAAGGATTAATCTGCAATTAAAATAATAATATTTTTTACTGAAACAAAGCATTTTTTTAATAATATGATTACTGATAATATAGTCACTGAGCGTTTAAACTTGATGGGCACTAAAGAATATCTTTCTTAATTTATGTAATATCTCAAGAATTTGTTAACAAAATTTTCTCAGATTCATCATGAACAGATCGATTCATTAACAATGTTTAATTTTAAATGCATCAAACACTAAGAAAATAAAATGAATCGTTTAAAACAATCGGTCGAAAACAGGTTTAAAAAAACTACTTAAAAAACGATGTACTTAAAACTATAAGCATATACAAAAAAATATATAACTAACATAAATACAACTTAATTACAAAAGCATGGAACTAACCTAAAAATAATTTAAATCATTGAAAACAGGTTAAAAAAAAACTATTTAAAAAACGATGTACTTAAAACTATAAGCATATACAAAAAATATATAACTAACATAAATACAATTTACTTACAAAAGCATGCAACTAACCTAAAAATAATTTAAATCATCCGTTGATAATGGTTGTCATGTCAACAATCAGAACAATGCGCATGAGGTGAATTTTCTTCTCCAGTTACGGTAACGCAAATGCGTGTATTTTTCTACGCCATAACGCTATGCAGATTATACATTTTTAATTTTTTTTATTCTGTGTTATTTTTATTCAAAAGTACTTCAGAATGAATCTGAAACATGGGTTAATTAACAATGTTTAATTTTAAATGCATAAAACATTAAGAACATAAACAGAATCGTTTGAAATAATCCGCCGAAAAATGTTAATCCTAGCCTCATTACTGTTGGGAGAAAAAAACAGACTTTACTCATTTGGCGGTGGGGAAAATGGAAGATTTTTTTGGCGGGTAAGTTAGTTTTTAATTAATAATAAAAATTCTAATTAAAATTTCAAAAAAGGGACCCCAGGTGCACATTCCTGACCTCTAAGGTATACATGTACCAAATATGGTAGCTGTATGTCAAATGACCTGGCCTGTAAAGCGCCAACACACGCACACACACATTCAGCTTTATTTATAAGTATAGATAATCACAACTAGATTCCGTTCTTGCCATTTGTTTAGTATTTGAAAAAATGTCTATAACATTTCCGTGTGAATGATAACAGAATTTTTAAGATAAATGTTTATATATTTAAAAAAAACATTACAAGCTTCATTTAGTCTCTAGAGAACATGCAAAGACTCATTATTCGGAATAAACATGGAAATGTCTGAATAGTTTTGCGAATAGAAAGATTTATTTTAACATTCAAGAGATGGACAGTAACCAAGTGACCAATCAATTACGGGGGACAACAGCCAGAAAACAAACTGTGTTCACTGTATTTATGACCACATTTTAGTGTTTATTATTTGTTGTAAGAATTTTTTTATAGAAAATGAAAGTAAAAAAAATGATTGCCAGAAATAAAGCTATATGTTTTTAATCTAAAGAATGAAACAAAACAATAAGGGAAAGGGATTTTTGAAATGAAGGGAAATAAGGGAAAAGGAGTTTTGAAATGAAGGGAAATAAGGGAAAGGGATTTTTCGAATGAAGTCTAGATGAATTCTTTAAAGTCAATACTGTACAGTTAATAACGGTTAGTCGATACAAACATGTAAAATATAGATTGGAATTGTTTAATTTAATTGAGACTCAAACAGCGCAATTTAAGAAAAATATTAAATATTTCGAGAATTTAGTTAGAAACGTTAAATATGCGTAACATTTGTAGTTCCATTTAAAAAGTAACATTGTATTTTTAAAAAGTAAAATTTTATTTATCCTATGAAATCGCAAATTTGAAATTTTTTATTCATGGAATTCTCTACAAAAAGAGTCTGAACAACATTTTCCCTGTCACTTATTGGAATGTTTTGTAACTTTCGCCATTTTTTTTCTTTTTTGTAATGGGCTTTGCAGTAGAAAACCTTTTCCCTAATATTCATTATCTCACTTAGTTATAATTCATTACAACAGAAAAACACAAAGTTGGAAGGAAAAGACACATTAGCAATGATAAATGAATGCGTCAAATAGGAATAACCAGAAAGCAAACTGTTTTCACCATATTTATGACCACATAAATATAATGAAATTTTTACATCAAATTTTTAATAGCTTCCTGGCTACTTGGGGAAAATGATCCACTATAAATCTCCTATCAAAAAATAGATGAAACCTCTATTAAAATTATTTTATTTTAATAAATATTCAAACTTTTTAATTACAATAGACTAATATTTTAAATTTATTTAAAGGAAAAATAAATTAATTTTCTATTTTATACTTTAAATGAATCATTTGCAGGTAAGTTTATCAAGGAAATTGATTGGATAGCATATAATTATAAAGTAAAAATGGCATGTGCAAATATTTGTAAAGTTTATATTTGGATTAAAAATCATTAATTATTTTTCATTTCATTTTCAGCCTTTTATTAAGATTGAGAATATTTTACAAATATCTTTAAAGACCTTTCAAATGTTTTATCGGCTGCGTAATAAATTTTAAAACTTCAAAAGGCTTTAAAATGTTAAATATTAAAACAAATGACTAATATTTACACAAATGTAACTTTTTTTGTAAGAAAATGAATCGTCGAGGAGAAATCCATCAGCCTAATCAAATCAACGCTAAATATTTTACCACAATACGTGCATCATTTCTCCAAGTAATAATTAGACAGTGAAATATTTCCTGAGGAGAAAGGAACATGTAACATCTGCATATATAATAAAGCTCATATTTTATTTATTTCCTACTTCATTGTGAGAAGAAAGAATGAATGGAATTTATTATTTTACGAGAAATCTAAAAAAAATCAGCCGTAGGTTTATGGTGAAAAGTTCAACAAATTCAGTAAAGGATGTCGACATTTTATTCTATAAGAAAATAAGAACACATATAGTAATAAAACCATACAGGCGTCACAAAACAGTACTTAAGTAAACAGTTGCTTGCTAGCAATAATTTGGCAAAAAACAGCCGTGATAGCACAAAGTGCTCAAAGAAGACCCGAAAGACCAAGAGAAATTTCTCATCCAAGAGAAATTTCGAAGAACTATTCGCTTGAGCTCATCTCGACTGCTAACATATTACTACTGACTTTCTCTCGACTCTGCGCTCTAATTTTTATAATTCCGGTGAAACAACATCAAAACTTTAAGATTTTCATAACTTCACAACTAATTGATGCATCACCAAACTTTCAACAGATTCAGGGATTTTCGTTTTTGTTACCAGTGTCACCAAATTCATCGCCAAATGCTGGTCAAATTTGCCACCAAGGCCGGTTTTATTGACTTGATATCTATTCAACAGCCACCTGTAAAACTTTTTACTTTTCAATTCAAATAATTTCGTGGAAACTCGTATTGAAATTCATCAATTAAAAATAATAACAAAAAAAATGATTAACGAAACGTTTTTTATACAAATTGTTAGGTAATAAAATAATTTGACATATTTATTTCTTCAAATCGCTTGAAATATACCGTTTCAATCAACCTTTGGTTTAAGGCTTGGGGTGACGAAATCTTTTCTTACATCACAAAGATTGACGCCATTTAATCAACTGCGTCTAGAAGTGTGTAGTATTGCTGACAAAATTCCTATAGTTCCCTTAAGCCTTTTTCACTAAATATTATCGGCCATGAAGCAGTTATACATTTCTCTATTATATACAATAAGTAAAATTCATTTTCTTTTTAAAATGTACCTTTCCTAACTACTGGATTATTCCTTTTGATCCCCTTACCTGACCTTAGCCTTTTAAAACAATGTCAATTTGGATTAATTAAATATCTATTCCGAAGAATCTACTAGTTGTCTTTTTCGTGAACTTCGGCTTTTATTCAAAGTTCGAATAATCAAAATCGCATATTATAAAGGCTTTAATCAATTTAAATAAATAAAATATTAGGTTTTCAAACTACATTGCAATGATATATGCGTTATTCAATACATAATAAATTATGTCAAGCGTTTAAAACTATTTTCATCAGTTGAAAGTTTTATTGTAAAAATGTTGTAGTCACCAAATAGATATAGTTGCGCTTCAAAGTAGAAGACTAATCAAATCAATCTTGTTAGTTTCATTAAACACCCAAACTAATTGAATCATAAGTAAACACAAGATATTATTATGTTCAAGGACATTAAATTATATTGACACAGAAAATTACTTCGACAAGTTGAAGTTATTTCCCGCTTTGAGTTATAATTTTATTTAGTGTACTCAGTATCAGATTTTGTACAATTTCGATGAATTTGAAGAAAAAGAACAACTACAATGATTAAATTGAGTAGAATTATTGATAAAAGCAGTAATTTAGAGTGACTTGAAAGACATAGTAATTCTGTTTTGACTTCAAAACAAATTAGTTACATCCCTCAATTTGATTAATTATAAATTGGTTCAAGTTTATAAAGGCATATATGGATTAACGCTTAATATAGTTATACATTCTTTTATTACCGATCGCAAATATTATCATTGGTTTAAAATATACTAATTTTATTTTAGATCATTAAAATATCAGTACATCACACTTTATAGAGGAATTTCAAAGGACTTTGAAATAGTATGGATAATTTATGGTATAAACAAAATTAAAAATATTACACTTCTTTCATTCTCATATTTTAAAAGTACAAATATTTCTAATAATTGCTGATTGATCGTATATTTCATGATTGGATCCTAAAATTGTATGGAATAATAATCTATTATTTTGGATAACTGTAACAAAACAAATTTTTGTCGCCTTTGTATTTAACGCATTATATGTTTGTAAAACCTAGCGTCAAGAATTCTTAAAAGTAATGAATGAATAAAAATTTAGTTTAAACATGAAAGATTATGCTACATTATATTATATTATATTATATTATATATATATATATATATATATAGGATTTAATGGATAGTCTCTTAAAACATTGAGAGTTAATATTTTTGATACGGTTTGTAACCTATTTTGCTTTTTAAGATGTACTGAATCAACTAAATTAGATTATTCATGTTCTTGCATATTGAGACTAAATGAATTCGTTGCATTAGATGTAAATGTTAAAATTAAAAATATTATTGAAATCTCGAATGCATTTCCCTTTTCACCAGTTAGATATGACCTAAGTTGGATTAAACGTAAGTGGCATTTCGACCAGTTTATTTTTGTCTTTACCTAATTTTATAATATTATATATATACATTTTCTATGATAATTTTTTAAGTATATATATCTTTTGCCTGGCGAAGAAACTAGGTGTTAAATTCAATATTCTCTATAAAACACTCTGGGAAATTTTTATCTATAAAAAGACAAAAAGCACTTAATTAGTTACATATTCACTTAAATTCAATATCACATGATGGAATATATGTTTCTTTAAATTACTATCAAATCTTTGCCATTTGAATACTAATATGCAATTAGGCATAAATTTACAAAATCAATGCCTTTCGAAATCATGCGGAAACTACCGCTATACGAACTCTTATTTCAACTCTCAAAATCAACTGCATTAAAATTAACTATACAAACAAATATGCTATTTGCTACCAAATTTCTCGAACAACTATTTTATCAACATATTGTAAGGAAGTCTGTTTAATAAATTTATTCTAAATTAAAAATAGTTTTTTTAATTTAAAATATGCCAAAGGAAAAATTTAATTTTTTGAAATAAAAGACATTGATTGATAGCCATTAATCAAAAGTAGATGATCTAGTTTAAATTTCCAAGTAGATGATCTCTATTTAAGTACGCAAGAATAAGCATTCATTGTAATTATGGAATATTTTTTGAAGCAATTTTGCAAAAAAATCACTTACATTCCTTTTTCTTTAACAATTAATATGTTTGCACTAAAATTCTATAAATTTAGAGTCACAGAAGTAGAACTTTAAATGCTTACGGTTGTTACCGATTACCTATATGGCGAATTGACAACCAACTGAATCATCGGGAGTATTTGTTATATTTGCTTAATAGCCTTACACTTGTATGTGTATACTAATGATGAACTATACTAATGATGTTGAGTATCATAATACCCTAGTGCCTTTCAAAAATTGTCGGCATTATCGATTTCAAATTACTTGTCTTCTATAATGCAATTACTCACGGAAGAAAATTCCGCAAGTAAGTATTTGATGAAACACTTAAAATGTTTTGGATTTTATTATCGCAGTTAGAATTAGTTTTGAAACCTATGTAAATTATTTTTTTTATATTATCATTCCGGAAAAAGTGTACAGCAATTAAATTAATTTTGTTAAAACTACAATTTTGTAAATTTATAGAATAATATCAAAATTAGCTATGTGTAATTATAATCGCCCAGGGTTTGAGGAAAATAGCCAATATCTGGCTAAGGCTTTAAATAAATACATTTTTAATAAAAGTATCTGAATCATACATTCATACCTTTCAAAGAATATCTGAGGCACATTTGATAGCTCTAAGTCAAACATACTGTGAAACATACACGCCGTCTCCTATACTCACATTTTCCCTACTATTAGTTATAAAGCTAAATCCATATTGTTGAATAATTATCTAGTGATTCAAGTAATGAATATTTGAAAAATCTGGGATATCTATTAGAGCATCTGATAAAATGAATTTAACAGATAGTAAACACAACTCTAAAGTTAAATTGTAAAACACGAATTTAAGATGAATCAAATTAAAAAAGTTCAAAAAAAATATATGATTAAAGCTTCGTCACTTTGCCCATAATTAAGTGAATATAGCTGAAAATAAGATCCATCTCATGCATATTTATGAATTGCGCATTTTAAAAATTCATTTCACATCATAGTATGTATATTGTTTTCACAGTAAAAGCGAACTACTGTTTTATTTCACCATCGCACTATAAAGCTATTGGACTGCTCTTTTTCTTAACTCTACCTCTTGTCAAACTTCGTAAAAAAAAATCATTCAAACCTCAGATGCTTTTATTTACTTTCAATAGAGAAACAGGAAACAAAACAGCCTTCGAGAAGAGGAAATCCCAAAGGGATCAGACATTGATTTTTAAACGGACACTTTGTAGTTGAAGTCTTCTGAAGCTCATCGGTTTTTGTTGCCTTTTTCTCTGCCTCTTATTTTTCTATTTCCTTTCCTTTTCTTTTCTTATTTTCCTCTGGAGATTCGGAAAAAGATGAGATCAGGAGGTTTTCCAGATTTATACAGAACTCTGAACGATCGTGCATTCGTAAAACATGCCATTGATTCTTTTAAAGTTGCCTCTACAACACGGATTACAACTCTATTTTTCAGGTTGAGTATTTTGGCAAATCTGAATACTTACTGCTTCTGCATTTTACTAATCTTCTTATTTGAAAAACTGATGGATAAAAATCAGTTAAAGGTTAACAGAAAAGGGAAAAAATTGATATCAGACTTTGATAAAAAGTTTTGTTTGTTGGTTGATATAATGTCTGGTAATTATTACGGAGAGTTTTATTTTATTATGCATCACAACTTGATATCGCTTGTAATAATGCTAACTTTCATTCCATTTAGATCCAGTTCGAAGGCCTTTATTAAGAAAATTTGTATTCTTAGTCTTTATTGAATTAAACTAATGTGTATATCCAATAATAATAAAATAGAATACAAATACGTAAATACTGAAAGTTTATTTTAAATAAGATGATATAATTAAGGCGTAGTTACTGTATTTAAAATGCTACATTATATTCATTTAAAACTTAATTTGAATTTTTAAAAATATAGTAAGTAAAAGATTTTTATTATTATTTAAACATATACGCATAATTTTGTCTAATATATTTAAATTGGAAACAGTTTGATTTTGTAGAAATTGGTGACATATTAACAAATATTTTAATCAAGATTTTTTTTTTTTTTTACAAAGTCATCGTTACAGTTCTAACATTTCAGAATTTTTTCATAAATGTTTTGACAAATAATCAGAATGTTTCGTCATTCTTTTTCAGTGATAAGTTTATTCTAAAATATTAATTTTTATAAAATATATCAATTTGACTATATGTACTTGATTTTTACACCATTTTACTAACTGAATTATTCTTTGATGGTATAGAAATGGAGAAGAATTCTGAAAGCAATTTTTTTGAAGGACACTTCACTGAAGTATGGACATTCGTATGCTATCCTTTTAAAGAAAACTAATATTTCACGAAACATTATTTGTATATTTATGTTGATAATTTATTGCAATTCCTTAACATGGCTGTTGAAGTATTTTATTAACAATCAATTCAATAAAAAAAATTTGTAAATAGATTGCTTTTAAATTTTGTTACGCATTTCAAAGATTTTAGAGAATAATCATCTCATTCGGGCTACATATTTTATCTGAAGAAATTGAATATCCTATTAAATAATACGAAAAATACGTGTAATTTAAATTATGTTTTTTGAATATTTATGGTTTATTAATAAAAATCCCTAAGTAATAACAGTAAATATAAATGAGTGCTCCTCTAAAATAAATACTATTTTTCTTGAAATAAAATTAAAGATAAACAGTATTAATTCTCACTAATAATACAACAGTTTATCAGCATCTGTAAAAAGGTATGCAGTAATAAAAGATTAAAAAAACTTTTTAACGTCGCTTTATCACAATTTATTATATTAAGTAGGAATATGTTAATCCAATTCTATCCAAAAATCTATCTCAACTAGAAAAGCTATATGTTTAAAAGAAATTTGTTACTATTTTCTGTCTGAATATAAAATTTATCATTATAGTGAAATGACTGACAGCAACTTACCCATTTATCTTTTTAATTGGAATTGCATCCAAAAAGAATGAGAAAAGAAAATTTCTCAAGAATGTAGGAAGAACAAATTAGGCTGCAGAAATTGAAGTGAAAATTGCTGTATAAGGGTTTTTTCTGCAAGGCATGTATTTTCCAAAATAGAAAAGATTATTTGGTCGAAAAATATGTATAGTATTTAAAGAAAGTATTTTTAGAAAAGTTTGATTGGCTTAGTTCTCAACTAGTTTGAAAAGAGTATGTAAAAATAATGTAGAACATTTATTTTCATAGTAATACTCATATTTCTCAAATAACTAAATATATTAAAAGTTTTATTAAGAAAGTAAATAAACAAGTAAAGATGCTGATACCATTTTTCAGGAGATGTAGATTGCCTTATTTCCATTTAGGTCACTCCTAAACATCTTGAAATATTTGCATAATCCATTCCATAAAACAGAATATGCTGGACTATTCTTACTATGAAGAAACGAGAATGATTAGGAAATGTGAAAAGCACTATTATACTATTTCTAAGAGAATATATAAAATAAAATACAATCCAAAATATTTTGTTATTTTTTAATACTTTCAAAAATATATATGATTAATGATTTGTTTTGCAGATAATAAATTTTTTATCTGTAATTATTACCGCATAAAAATAATCCAAACAAAGCAAATATATATATATATATATATATATATATATATATATATATATATATATATATACACAATTGATAAACGTTTAGACTCATTTTTTTTACAGATCATTGAGAATTTTGCTGAAAGAACAAAGGAAATATAGGGATTACAAAAACTTTTGACAAAGGAACGGATTTAGAAATTGTTTCAAATATGTATTCTGATTTTTATCATACAAAACTTATTACGGGAAATATTATGCAATTTGCCAATTAAGTTCAACAAATTCATAGCTTATGAAATTTCAAAATAGTTATATAAAGTAAATACAAAAGGCTTATCAGAATATTAAGTTGTGTGTTTTAGTTACTAAAAAGAACTAACATAAAATTACATCTTGATTGTAGCAATACATATATAATATAACGGAAATATAATAATATGTGAACAAAGTAACGAAATATAATGATATTAGTCCCTTTTATGTAATACAAACATTTTCTTAATAATTTTGAGCTCACATTACAAAAACTGGCTTTTCCAAAAATAATTCTTTATTTTAATTGAAAAATTTATTAAATGAGAATAAAATATTACTATTTTTATTACTTTAATACTTCACTTTTTGAAATAATACATGAGTGAAATTGAATCGGACCTTATAATTTTGAAAGGTTTTTAATTAATGAAAATTGAGCATTTCTTACTTCTGCATTACGTTAGAAAAAACATCTTCAAATTTTAAACAACATGTATTAAGCTTATATCACAAGTTATGTTTATGCGAAATCATATTAGGAGTTTGGAACAATGTTCTGAAGCCAGGACTTAGCTTCAAGGCATCCATGTTTATCTAAACTATAATTAAAACCAACTAATAGCACTATTTTTTTTCTCCTGCATCAAAATTACTAACACTAATTAATACTATACTACTTATTAATACGAAATACTAATTACTAGCTACTTTTCAAATGGAGTTATTTAATTTTCGTTCTATGACGCAAATATTTTGTGTTGAAGCCTATAATGTGTCACATATATATCGTATAAAATATGCAATAAATATTTACATGCATTTTTGAATCGTCTATAGTTAGTGAAATTAATAAAAGGGTATTAAAAGTACGAATTAACTAAATTATTAAACATGATTATGTTGAACTAATAGCAATCTATAATATTCGTTATAGATTGCTATTATCAATGATAAAATATTCATTAGTATCAAAATTAACCTAATAATACCATAAAAAGTTATTTGTTATCCGCTTAAAAAATGTTATTTATATAATGTTATAAATGAAATATTATTAACAGTACAGAAGTTTCCACTTAAAAAATAATTACTTTACTGAAAAATAGTAAAGGCATGAAAATTAATTAATGACAGCATTTCACAACTGCGTATTTCACAAATTAAGTTTTAATAAGATCACTAAATGCCAATTGAATTCCATAGTATTTGTAATTCAAAAGTGTTGCAATAAAAATGTCAATGATTTAAATTTATTTATTATTACGTCAACAAATATCTCTTTAAATAGAAATGATGATATGCCGTGTATGAAATGTTGATAGCCTCAAATATTCTTAAAATACATTTTCAAACGGTCGCTCTAAAGCATACTTTAGCATTAATTAACAGGTAAATGAAATAACATGCTAAATCTAAGTAATGTAAGTTTCTCTTTTTCTTCTGCGCATGCTTCCTGTCCACTGTCTTATAATATGAGTAATTAGTAAAGGCAGACTTGTGTGATTTCATTAAAAATGTGCACCGATTTTGTTTTTAAATATTAGCTCGTATAATAACAGATAATGTGCATTTGCAAATCTTAAAAGAATTTGAAACATTGGAAAATATTAACATTTCATACTAAATATATAAATAATTCTTTTTTTTTATCTACCATAAAAATTATTTCCAATTCTGGCGTAGTACGTAGGAATGAACTGAGTATTTAGTTTACTGAAAATGAAATATATCGTAGATATACAGTGATAGACATATAAAACTATGTACATCACGCTTATGGAAAATGATTATATCGAAATGTAATCCACAAGTGGCAATGAGTCCAGAAAAGCAATATCATCATCATCATTATTATTATTATTTTCTCTAAGTAAGCAAGAAACGGAGGTGGGTAGATTCTCATTATATTACAAGAACCTCTCAATCTAGAGGAATTTACTAATTCTGAGTAAAAATACAAATAATTCCAAATAAATTGGAGCTATTTGTTGCAAACAAATATTCTATGCATAAATCCCCAAAAAGAACACAAATGGATACATAATCTAACAATATTATCTTTTTTATTTCACTCTTTTCTCAAAGAAATAGGAAATTCAATAGACATACAACTTTTCTCTCAAACTTTCTAAAATACATTGAAGATAATATTTTAAAAACATTGAAAATGAAACTGTTTGTTCGATTTTTTATTTGTTTTCGTCCCACGCAGCGTAAACTTTCCACAAGAAGGAAGGTATTTCGTGAAAACAACGTCATACAAAGATTATTATAAGTCATGCAGTTTCAAAATATATATACATATCGTATTATTTTATACGTTTTCTATGAAATTCATTCGTCTGTAATGAATATGTCATCTCTTCTGTTCAAAAATCGCAATTTTTCCATTATTCCCATAATATGATCCATCTGACATCACGCTACCATATTTATAAATATAGTAATGTTTGTTCAGAAAATGGGGATTTTCTTTTGACAATAGGTTAAACTGAAAATTCTACGGAAGCGAATATTTTGATTTTAATCATAAAGAGATATCCATTTTTTGCGCTGAATGTAAAATTTGAATTTTGAGTAAAAACTTTGTAAAGAAGCTACAGGCCTAGAAATGTAAAGAACTTAGGTAAACGGTTTAAAAAAACAATGAAGATGAATTTAGAAAAAAACTCAGAATGAAAAGCAGTTCAGGTTCGAGACTTTTCCTTTAATGCATAGTTTCATATTCATTAATAAAATCTTAGAGAAAAGTGAAAAGTGTGCCTTTTCCTCCATAAAAATATTGAACAAAAATTGATGATAGAAAGAATTGTCAATGAAATATTTTTGAACTCTTGAAAACTCCTAGGAAAAAAATACACATGAATGAAGAGAAAATATACATATGTAAATGTTTATAATCGTATTGGCTTTTAAAAAAATATTTTTTAAAATGTTATGGAAAGAGAATAATTTACTGCCTATAAAATTTATTTATTTATTTGTTGATATGGAATTTCATATTTTATCATATTCATTCTTTTTAATGAAATTCATAAGAAATAATAGGTGATGCAAGTTATGAATATCTTACTAAATATGTCTCAATAAAATGACGTGAGTATTATTCTGTCACAAGATCCTTTTGTAGAATGATCCGCACTGAAGCTTAAAATTCAACACATTGTAATTCTTTTGAGAAGGAAATCAAAAACTACATACCAGTAATAAGACTATAAACGGATAAAATGAACAGGTAATTAATAAAAATATAGCAGTTAAAATGTAGTTTTTAAAGTAATGTTTTGGCACAGTAATTATGATTCCTGGGCCTACACTGACGTTAAATTTCGGCTAGTTTGATGTCATCTTAAAGAGAAGATTCCTTTTATTTCCAATATTAATAATGTCTTTATCGAAGATTAGAAGTATGTGTAGAATAGAAACAATTTATTGATGTAGAAATGACGTGCGAATTAGGCAGCAAAATTACGTCAATCTTGTTCATTATTTCTGCATACATTGAGTATCTTACAAAATAAATAAGTACATTCTGAAATGATTCATTTCAATACGTTATTTGTCTTTTTAATATTTCGAGATAAAATTACAGATATTAAAATTAACTTACCAAGTTAAATATAATTCCATTCAGAGAAAACATTTTTAGTTAGCTTAAAATAGTTAATAGTGGTCGATTTCCTCTTTGAAGATGAAAGACAGTCACTACAGAAATGGAGAATAGCATTTCAGAAACCTGCTTCTGTAACAATCATCTCTCTCTACAGCTTTCTGCTCAATTCGGTATTTATAAGATTACTTTCTTGTATATATTGAAAAGTTTCCCTTCCTTCTGTTTACTGAAAACCCTGAAGTCTCCAGAAATTCTATTTAGATAAAACACAAACATTTCAGAATTTGTAAACAAGGAATTCTCAAATAAAACTTCGTAGTGCGAAAAAATATCTTCCAGCACTTTAAGAAAAAAGTACACGAAATCTCCAAAGCTATTCATTGTCCAGAATTCAATGAATTAAATTTTGCAAAAGAATTCAAATTATTTACTTAGAGCTCTATAATTTTTACAAATCTTTGGATTATTCTAAATGTCTCAGCTGTGCTTTCTATTTAATTTTTATCCAAGGAAAGATTTTCCTATTAGCTAATAAGTTCTTTCATGTATAAAGGTAATTCAAGTAAAAAAAACCCCTCCTGGATTTGCTTAAATTTCACTATATTATCACCATTTAATTCAAAACGGCAAGTATTTGAAACAAAAATAGTTTTCTTAAATATATCTTGCATTTAAAATAATATTCTAGCATAATTTTAAACGGAAAAATAGCAAAACATTTTTTTTATTTGAGAATCAAATAGAAAATACAGCATTTCCTTGGGGGAAAATGCAAGGAAATAAAGGAAAAGCAGAAATGTTCACAGAAGATGTAAGATTCATCCGACTTGTTTAAAAATCATTGATGTTTAAAAGTAACACGAGACACGATGAAATTATTAATTCCAAAATAATGTAAATAACACTTAACAAAAAATAATTTAAATAGTAATAAATATGTTAAGACATTTCAATCATCTCATCAGTTTAAACTTAAAATAGCATTACTAACTAACACGTTAAAGAAAATAGAAAACAATAAAAGACAAATAACAACATCCTCAATTACTATTTATGTAAAAACTAAAGCTGTGTTACAAAAATTAGAAAAATAATTCAAACAGCAAATAAATTATTCTTAGCTTAACAAATGATAGTTTAAAGATTCGTAACAGGTTCCATCTATCATTTTTCAAGACGTACTTAATGAATAATACAAGCATGAAATGATCCTCACACTACAGAATACTAACAGAAGATGATAAATTCGGTTATTATTTCAATGCTGCGCTCAGTCACCGACTTAGGGTAAAGTGAAAAAGTCACTAAACCGAATTAATCTGTGATTTCAAAACAGTTGTAACATGAAACAGTTGTAACATAAATTTTAATCGATGAATTAAAATCTATTTTTAATTCATCGAAGATTTATATTTTTTATCGTTAAAATTAAAAAAAGTTTTCTGAAATCTTTTGAAGTATATTAAAGGCATATTTGGCCTTATTTTCCTTAATCTTAAGAATTAAATTCTTAATTAAAAAAAGTCATTAATTATAAAATAGTTGAATATACCATTTTGTTTAATTTTATATAAATGCAGCATTGCCGATTTGACAAATTTTGTTTTACATTGAAATTGCAATTCATCTTAACCTCAAATATCAGTCAGTCTTAAAAAAATTACGTCAGTCTTAAAAAATACAATTTCTTTTAACACCGTGTTTGAACGTCTTCAGGAATCTAACTCCCATATGGTTTATGAAATTGAATTTAACCTGGTATTTTCATGCAGCGTAAGCAAAAATTTGAGCAAGAAGTTCTGAGTATATTCATCAAATTTTAATTGTGCTTGAATGGCCTGAGGAAATCAGAAAAGCAGAATTAGGAGTACCTTGACAAAACTGTTATTGCAATGGATAAAGCAGTCGTAATGCCTTAGAGATATACAGGAACAACACTTTCCCCGTCATAAATAAACCCGTCAAAAATACGATTTATGAAAAATTAACATCAATATTTTGTAAATGATTAAGAAAGGCATTTAATTGAGTACCAAAAGCTGATATAGATTTTTATTCAAAAACAAGAATACAATTATTAAACGAAAATTATTTTAATTAAAGTTAATTTTTAAAAAAAATCTGAATGAATTTTTTATAGACCATATCAAATATACAGCTTCTCAACTTTAAGATATTTTACTTCATTTCAGAAACTCTTAGCCAAACGATTCGTCAATTCTGATAATTATTAGTTAAAGATACTCTCAGGCAATCGCAAGTTTTAAGGGGAGATTAGGGTATGTATCTCTGGTATTCTGAAAGAATATGTATAGAACAATTCTTGAATACAGAAGTGTCCAAGATATCATAATTATATGGACTTGTTTTGTGTAACTCAATACAATAGAGAGAAAAATTGAGTATTAATCACTTGTAAATATGCACTGCATAGTCTCCAGGAAATGCTGACGCCCTTTTTTTTCTAGTTGACTTTGATCTTAGTATGAAATTCCGAAGCAACAGATAACAAACTTACACATTTTCTGTGTTGAAGATTTCGGCACAGTTTGAAATTACGAGCAGAACCCATAGCTTAAAAAAAAATTCAATTTGACCCAAGTAAAAAAAATCAGTTCATGGATGTTGCCATTTTTGTAAGCCAACCGTTTTTGAAAAAAAAACACCCGAAATTGATGATACAAACTTAGATTCAATAAAAAGATTTATCCAGTTAAAAGTTCTTGAAATGGGAAAAAAAATTATAAAAAATCTTCTATTTTTCTTGTGGAAAATTGATTTCATGTTGATAAAGAGTAGACTGAAGGCAAAAAAAGTACCGAAGTCGCTTTTTCTACTACCTTAAAAAAATCTAGAAACCTATTTTAACCATAGAATTGAAGATTTTATCTCTTTTTATTTTTAATTCTTTAATTTTAGAGTTTACATCTATGTTTCAAAAAATCATTTACAAAAACCATTTGCCTAATTAGTGAAAGGCATGATAAAATAATGAAATTAAAAGAAACACACATAAGGTACGATTTATTCTGAAAGTGTTTTCTCCGCACTCCATTTGAATGAAACGAAAATGAAGAAAAACGTTTGAAAAGCAATTGTAAATTAGCATTGAACTAATAAACGTAAGTTCTTTTGCTTTGAATGCTTTTAAATTAGATTAATGAGGTATTTAAAAATATCGTTTAATCTAAAAACACATAATCAGGGATCTTCTAGAACACGCCAGATAATCAGCTGTCTTTGAAATGATCCAAATTCTTAAGAAATAGGTCCTGTATCTTGCAAAACCACCAATTTACTTTTATGGATATCCTGATCTATTACTTTTATTTGATTTTGATTCTTGATTTTGAATTCCGAGGCAAACTATATTTTGAAACATATTACATTTTATTTAACGATGTATATAAAATAAGGAACAGCGATATTTTATAAGAAAAATAATTTGTGCCACTTTTATGTGAAAAAAGGCATAAATATAAAATACCGACATAATCTAAAGTAAAAATTCAAAGCGGAAAATAAAAGAAAATTATAGGAATATGCCAGAAATACATACAAATTTAGGGTTGAGGCTGCTGTAAACAAAATTATCACAATTTTTCAATTAAAGTTTCTTTTATGAAATCTTAATAAGGTTTGAATTCCTTTCTATAGCAATATATGTGTAGAAGAAGTGAATATACATTAGAAGCATTAAGATACTTAAATTTACAAAAATTCGAGCTATTTATTATTTAATGAAAATTCTATGACTAAAGTTTATAAATACTGGGGAATCTAAGCAATGAGTAGGCTTAGATTATTTTATATCTAAATCGGACATAGAAATTTCAAGTTTAAAACTTTATTATTGTTAATATTGATTAAAATATTCCATTTTATTAAAATTACATCATGAATTCAACCTTATTTTGATTTGTAAAACTTTAAATAGATAAAGCATTTTAAATTTAAACTAACTTTAAGAAATAAAAAATGGATAACATTAATAAAACATCGAAATTTTGATGGCGGGCAATAAATAATAAATTAAATAATGAATATACATTTTTCAATAATAAATGTGTTAATAGCAATAAAACAAAAATATTCAATTTACGTGTGCATTTTTTATGAATTCTTCAACTCTATTCTCTCTCAATATTCAGTCCATTCCATTCATAAAAATGTTTAATTCTTTCCACGTCCTTAACATTTCGTGAAATAATTCAATTTGGAATAAGGTATGTTTTCCTCAACATTCAAATTTAGCCTCATTTTAAAATGCTACTCCCTCATACATCACAAAATATTCTTTTAGTGAGATAGAGGACCACAAATGAAAAGTTTTCAAAGCGGAAAACAACCTAAATAGAATTTTCTCTTACATGGAACAAAAAATGATTAAAATAGCTCTTAGCTTCCAAACAAATAGAGACATTTTGGAAAAGCTATTTCTATTTAATTTTCTTTTCTTACTTCCTTGAATATGCTATTTTTTTCTAATTTTTTCTCTAGTGAAAAATTCTGACTTTACACCCTTTCTTTGACAGAACGTTTCTGTAGAGCATAAAAATGATCATAAATCCTTGCCACGTTTTGTTCCTTTAAAAGCGTAGCTTCTCATAGATAATATTTTTTTATTCCTTTAGAAGAAAAAAAAACTAGTAAAATTAGTTCAAGAAGTTCCATAGAAGAAATTAAAACTTATTTTACATTAAGGAACATTTCACTTTAATTTGCTATGCTGAATTTTTTTTTAAATTATCGATGTATAAACTCCTTGTGTGCCAACAAATATATCACGAGGCTTACAAATATAAATCAGTACACAATTGATAGTGAAAAAATTTCAAATATAAAGGACGCAGGCACAAATGCAAAGAAAAATGGGGGAAACAAGAAAATACACAAATACAAACAAAAAATAAAACAAAATTGCTCACATATTAATGGAAACATACAGTAATTGATATATAATAAAATTGGAGAAGCATAATTGAAAATAAAAATAAAATATTCAAAATACAATACAAAAAAGCATATAAGTATATATGCAAATATATGTAGGCAAAGACACAGAAATAAAGTTTAATAATACAGGGAAAAGTACTATTATTACATGTACAGGAGAAAGTGAAAGATGATTTGCTTTTTATTTATTTTATGGGATCCATATTTTATTCTGTCTGCATAAATATTGCATTTGCCGCAATTTTTGACATTGAGATTTACAGAAATTTCTTCATTTTAAATCTTCTGTGTTCGAAAAACCATCTGCAGAATTACAGCTTTAAGTTTCTGGCTTAACTGTGAGAAATTTTGGATGAAATTCATTGAGTTGAGCTGTATCTATCTCTTTGTAAGATTCATCAATCATGATAACTCAAATGAAATTCACATAGTTTTTTTCATCGCTGGAATAATATATGTTTATGAAACTTTTCATCAAACCCGACAGCGTTTCCTTGTGTTTTTTTTAATATATAAGTGTGTGTAAATGTGACAATTAAAACAACAACAAAAACACAGAAGGAATTAATTTTATTTTACTGATTTTTTTTTCGTGTAGATAGTAAAGTAGTAGCAATTTTTGAATCAAATAGCCAAATAGAAGGCTCTGTATTTTTTCTCTTTATTTTGAAATTTAACATAGAAAATGCCTTATTTCAAAACACGAATAACTCAAGGAAGAAAATTTCTATCTGATTTCAGTATAATTTTTCATTAAAAATTCATCTCAATCAAGTATTTTAAAATATTCTATGAAGTTCTACTGTTTGAAGAAATCGGACATTTAAGAATTTCTATTTCCAATCGTTTCAATCTGAAACAATTAAAATGATGGAAAATATTGATGTTACAAGATCTTGCCAAAATTATATTTAAAGGAAGAAATTAACACAAAAGCTTCTGAAATATTTTCGCATTGAAATATTTGAAGAGTCCTGTTTTTTGTTATTATGCGGTGCAGAAACGATATGTTGTTTCATTTATTAATGTGAGTTCATAAGTATTATCTTTTCATGATATTTTCCTTTTTACAAGAAGTTTTTTCTAATATTAAATCAGCGTGAGTGGTCTTCTTGAAACTTTCTCGTATATTCTCTAATAAATGTACATGTGTATTAACAGGCATATAATGTTATCGAATAGTAATTATGAATTCATATTAGCTTGGATCCTTACGATAGTAGCTGAAATGCGTTTAGGATAACCGTTGCAATAATTGCCAAATATTTAATTTCTTTACCACCATTTAAAATGTTTATATGCTTTTTAATCAAAACAATCATTCTCTAAATAGTGTTAAAAAACAATCGTTCTCTAAATAGCGTAAAAACATATTTTACGAAGTTTGAATATCACTGAAAAAATAATTGATAACCTCTTCATGTTACTCATATTTAATAAAACATCTTTGCATATTAACATCTTAAAAATGTTCCAATCTTCTCCGACTAAAATTACTCAAGCAATGGAGTTTCGAATAAAATATTAAATGATTTTAGATTATTTAAATGAATTTTAAAAGGAGAATATGTGATCATTGAATAATGGTTTTTGCATGAACATGGAAGAGTTAATGAATCTTAAAGTTTCAAAAAAAAATATTTGACAGATTTAAGGCAGAATAATTTTTTTGTATGGGAAATTAGTATTTCATAAATATTTTACTAAATAAAAAGATAGAATAGAGTACATTTACTGGTTTAAACTATGCAGAATATAATTTGTTACGTTTTTGGAACACGATTCCAAATAGAAATATGTGTTTGTAATTAAGATTTAGAAACCGGTTATTGCGCCACTCTTAAAGTAGACATTCATTCAATAAATTTATACACAATGATATCTAATGCTGAAAGCTTTTTTTTATAAGGCAAAATGGTTGCTTAGCGACTGTATGAGATAAATATATTTTTTTCTGCATTAATACTAAAACTATGCATTTAATTTAAAGAATGAATAACAAAAGGTATTCAAAAACTACACATTCCTACACGATTTCTATTTTTCACATATTTTGAAAGTTACTATTTTTGTTTATTTAACATGAATTAATTAAAGAGAATAGAAGAAACAAAACATTTTAAGAACGAGATCAACATTGTTTAGAAAAAAAAAATACATAAAATATTAAAGTAAAAAAAAACAATGCTTTGTTCGAAATCTTTGCAAAGTAGTTTCTTTTTTTAAGATGCTATTTACAATGAAAATTTCTTTTCGGTAAAACTGATTGCATATTATTATTCCTAGAGTATTCAAAAGTTTTATGGAATTCTTCTGATTTTAATAAGATTCTAGAATTAGTTTTGAAATACAGATGATATTTCGCTTATTTCAATTAATTATTAATCCGTTTAATTAAAAAAAAAACTGACAAAACCATAAAAAGTTTCTGCGGAAAAAAAGATTTCAGTTTTTAAGATAATTATTTAATTTGCCTACTTCCACCCAAAATGGCTTAAGTTTCATTATAATTTTAATTACATGAAATCTTACTTTTCTGGAATTCTTTTAAAATTTCCAGATATTAATATTGCTATAAAATATTTTCTTTCTGAAATTTATCTTTAATTCTTTGTTCCAAGTTTATCTTTTATATAAATTTGACATTATTATTGAAAATAAAACATTTAATTTAATAACAATATCATTTCAACAAAAGTATTTCTTCTATTCGTATTTTTATATAAAACTGTACGTTTCAAATTAATTTCATTTCAAATATATTTCAATTTTACTTTTAATTTTAACGTAGAAAAAAAATTAAAATTTATGAACATAGATTTCATATTTTTGGCTCGCAGGATTTTGGAATGTCAACAATGTAATTTATGACCTAGAACTTCAAGATCATAACAATAGAAAATTAACAATATTGCTAAAAAATGAATAAAATGGATTAAAAAAAATTATGCTTCATGCTGTTTCCTTCTTCAAAAGGAAGCACGATCTTACGAATTTTCTGCAATTCTTATTTGTAACAGTCAAACTCAAAGAATAAAACAATAAAAGAACAAAATTAGTACTTGAAATAAAAAACCCAAACAGTAAATTTATTTCCGCATTGTTGATTTATGTGAATCTTTTAGGCTAGAGAATATTTCACAATTTTTTTTTATTATGAATTTTATTGATGTAATGCTTTAGGGCTTCTTGAAGAAATTAAAAATTAATTTTATGCCTATTTTCTCTTTTATGCATTCATTAGGCCACGACTTCCTAAATTTCTATTCAGCATTTCAATGCCTTTAATATCTCAGAATTAATCTCTCAATGCCTTAAAAATAAGAACTTAAATATAAGAAAATAATATTAAAAATAAGAAAAATAAGAAAATGCGAGAATTTTTAGATGCACCATTATAATGAATTTTATTACATATTAATTGAATTTGAACTCTATTTGTTGAAATTTCTACTGAAATTATACTTATTCTAAATTTGATTTATCTTCTAGAATGATAAGCATCTTCTGAAATAAAATTAATTTGTTTTATTCAAAATTATTTAATTAAACAAAATTATCGTTTAATTATCAATTTACATTCGTATGAAATTGTAATCTACACCCATAAATACATTTTTAGGTAAAATTAAAAGCAGAAATTGTAACGTACTGAAACCAAATGAGTCATAAAACACATGAGACCAAATGATATAACATATTAAAAAAAATTAATGCATATTTGAAAAATTAGAGAGAAAATTTAACAGTGAAAATAAAATACTCATTAAAGGAAAAATGCAGTGTGCAAATAGCAAAAATCTAGGCAAATAATTTGTTAAAAAAAGAAATATTTTAGAAAAATAATTCTAATAATAAAATCTATTTTTATATTAAAGACTATTTTAAATTATCAGTTGTTGTGCATATCAGAAAAATTACCCTTGGATACAAGGATAACCAATGTTATACTGGATTCTGAAACAAGTAAAAAGAATTCAACAAAGATCTGACTGCTTTTAGAAAGACTAATGAGTCAAAAAATTCAAATTAGTTTCCTAACTTTTTAGCAAGTATTGATTCACTCCTGAAATTAGTTTCTTCAAAGAATCTCATCAACGCACTTCTTCCTGTGAATTTTCTTTGTCTCAAATAATTGTTGTTCATTGCAAATGAGCGGAAGCTATCCCTTTTTACGGTTCAGAAACTATTGGAAGAACTCAAAATGGAAGATTCCCGAAAGAATTGATTTGACTAAAAGCAGCTGAGGCAATGACAGTAATCAGATAAAATGCACCATTGTTTCTTGTATTGACAAACATCCACCACTCCAAGATTCGTTTCAGTGTGTATACAAAGGAAGCACGTTGGAGATAAATGGATTGATTTTCTGCGAAGGATTAAACCAGAATGGTAGTCAGCATTCAGAATGGTGTTAGTTTCTTTTTATTGTACTTTGATTAACTTGGAAAGGTAAAATGCTTTGCATGGAAAATACACCATACACTACAATTGATATTGTATTATTTAAATTCAGTGGTCCAATTTCCAAACAATAACAATATTTGAATTATCAAGAGCATTTTTGCCGAATTAATTTTTTAATATTTTCAAATTGTTTTAGCTACGTTAAGATAAATTCTTAATTTCTATCTGTTGTTGTTTTGTTGTTTCTTAGGGAACTTGCCACAGACAAGTCCGCTGTTCGAAGATAGCGATTTTAAGCCGAAGGGGGAGAGTCTTGTTTTTATAGTAGAGACAACTAGGGCCAAGAGTACGACTTAGCTACTCACGCATCACTCATTCGCTTGTACATACAACCCCGTTTCACAGGAGGGCACATTCACACATCTCACAAATAGAACACAGGAAGAACAACCATGCCCAAACCTGGACTCGAACCCGGGACGCCCATATCACGGGGAAGATACACTACCCCTATGCCAGGACGCTGGCTTAATTTCTATCCAAGTTAATTAAGTTTGTGAGGAAAAAATTTTTCAAAGGAGGTAAATCATGCATTGCAATTCATATTGTATCAGTTGAATTCCACAGTTTCTTTTCCAAGTTACATTTAGACCATCAAGAGTTTCACTGCTAATATATATCTTCAAAATACTTACAAACTATTTTTGTGACTTTCATACTTGTGTTAATTACTTTCCATTACATTCTTAGTAATCTGGAATCCAAATATGTTTGTCAGTAAAGTCATGAAAGGGATCCTCCTACAGTGTAATTTATATATTTTAAAATTATATATCACATTTTAAGGTGATGCATGGTTAAGGAAGAGCTTTCTTTTCTATATTCACTCTTTTGAATATTCTTGTTTATCATCGAAATTTTTCAATTCCTGAATTTGCATCAGTTGAATTTGTAGAAAATGGTTTCTAAACGCGATTATAAATATAAAAATGTCTGAATCTTATTTTAATGATGCTGCAGTCATTTCTGAGGAAACGAAAAGAGTTATGAAGGATTGATGCAGAACAAATTCCGAGTTTTTGTTTATGATCAGAAAACTGCTTTTCTGAACTTTTTGTACAACCGATCTAACCCTGATGTGAAGACATTGTAATTATAAAATTCTAACACCAGCCAGTGATTTAACTTCTAAGAAAGTTAAAAAAAAAATCTTAGTTGTCATACTTTTAAACTTAGTTCAGATTTCTGAGATATTGTCTTTGAACATATGACAACGTATATGCTTTATCATATGCCACCTGAACTGTTTGATTGCCGTAAAAGTAGAGAAATCCGTGTTGAGTTTCGGCACTCACTAAACAAGGAAAAATAAAAAAAATAAAAAAAAATGAAAAGGAAATTTTCTATATAAAGAAGTAAAAATTTTTTGATTGCAAGCGTTCAGTGTAATAGCAAATTTACGTGTCACTACTAAAATTGTTTAAATCGGAAAGGTTCTTAATCTGTTTTTTTTATATACGTGTGCATATTTTAAATAGACAATCTAAATATTTAACTAAACTTCTACCTGAATTCATCAAATATAGGGATTTTTTTTGTAATAGATTCAGCTCCCAAGCAAATATCTTATCACTTGGCTGAATTAAACAATACTTGTTTATCCTAATGCACTTTCATACTTGGAATTTTTATCTTTAAATTTAGTGAATGGTATGGATGGCTTTAAATTTTAATTATGGTGTCAATTAAACTTTTCCCAACAGTAGCAATTCTCTCATTCTGGAACAACGATACACACTTTTGGGACCTGAAATCGAAATCTATAAATCTATTTCTATAAAAATTATTATAATTATACTTCCAGAAAAGTTTTTAAAAACATAGCATACATTAACAGTATAGAGTTTTTTTTATATAAATCTATGCTTTTGATGTATATAACAATAATTTGATCATAACAGTTATTTGCTTATTTTAATTATCTTATTCGTAACAGTTACTGGTTTTTGAATCAATTTAACTTTCGAGTTATGAATCTACCAAATATATTCAGGTTAGAAATATTCATAAAAATAACGTCGTTTTTTATCTAAAATCTATGTTCGTTCACAAATTTTTCTTATTCAGGCAATATATTTTCAATTTGAAGACGTAAATCTGAAGCTACCTTACAATCAATCTGAAATAAAACTTCCATCATGTCATAACACTTTCACATCTTAAAATATGTTTCATTAAATAGAATGGTTAGTATTAGCGTAATCATAAAATTTAATTATTTTATTATAGGCGCAGAAATTTTCTCAATCTTAGAAGAAAATTAAATTCCTTTGGCAATAGAAATTCAATTTTTTTTAACTTACTCTATAGCATCTATTATAATTTTACTTTTGGCATATCTTTAAAAGCGCAGGATGCATTAATAATACAGATAAATTTCTTTATCTGTTTATTTTAGTTTGACTCAATTGAATCTTCGAGTTATAAATCGATAAAATGCATTTTACTAAGAAGTATTAACCAAAATAGCATTTTCCATTTTGAATCTATATTATTATTCACATATTTCCTAATTTTGGCTGTGAAGTCCAAGGGACTCTCTTAATAAAAGATTTTGGTTCCTGAGAGATTGCAGTCTAAAAGATAGTGTTAATAAAGCAGAAAAATAAGGCATTCTAACTCATCGTAAACCCATGTGTTGTAATATCAATACGATTTAAAAATGAGATAACCATTCATAAATTCCCAATAATCAAATTTCACTTTAATAAATCCATTTGCAAAAATTAACTAACTTTATCTCTCTTTTAATATATTTAACATTAACTAATTAAATATATACCACTGAATCTAAGAATATTATTGAGAATATTATTTTATACGTTGCTAAATTCAAGAAATATTCAACTATAAAATAACAATATCAATAAATAATTGTTTTTTTTATTATTATTATAGATTTGGTTATTATCCTGAAACATTATACTAAAATACTCATTTATCTTTAAAATGAAAGAATCAAGGATTTTATTGAGAAGTTGTAATACTAAATAAAAAAATAAATCTAAAATGTCAAATTTTTTCGATAAAAAAATCCTCAGTTGAAACCTATTACTTTAAAAAATTTATTTTTTTTTTAAAATTTCTAAGTTATAATATTACGTGCTAATGTACTCTTTATATGCGTAAGAAAATATAGTCCAAACTATTTGAAATTATTTTGCATTTTATTCTATGTTATAAATTATTACTATAGTAAAGACTATCACGATGTAAAATAGATCACTATGTATATTTAAGCTAAATAAAACTTTTATAGAAACAAAAAGGGATTTTGATATTCGTTTATTAATTTAAAATGGTATTAATCTTGTCCGCCAAATAGATGGCGAAAACGCAATGTCATTTAGAAATACCCGTTCAAATTCCTTCATTTCCGATTAAAACAAAAATTCTCAACAATAAATCGGCTATGCTAAGAATGCTTAAGATATGAGCCATGGAATAAGTTTAAGAATTTATTCCTCGATAAAATAAAATGACGGTAAGAAAAATTCATTATTTTTTTATCATTCAAAATTGCTTCTTAATTGTGCTAAGCAATTATCCAGCAACAGCCTTCAGCAACATTAAATCCAACAACTTCATATTATACGTACGAGTCTGAAAACCGATTAGTCGAATTCCTGTCTAAATAATGATGGTAGAGATTGTCGAAAAACTTTTTTTGAAATAATGAGAAATAAATTAAAGATGCATTCAAAGAAATAAGAATGCTTGTCAAATAAAATGCTGAAAAATATGTATTACCTTCAAAATAATTGCTACAATATATGTCTATATATAAGCAAAAAAATTTAAATAGATTTCAAAATTAATTTAAAGTCTCAAAAACTAATTAATCTTACCAAAGATTAGCGAATCATAAAATATATTCAGCCATTATTTATTTTCCTGATTATACCGTTGAAGAACTGCGACAAAAAAAAATGCTAGTCTTCTAGAGAAAAACAGCAAAAAAGAAAATATGCAAAGGAATTATTTGTTAAGCTTCGTGATTTTATTCTTATACCATAGAAATTTTTATTGTTTGAATAAACTTTTTGATGTTCATATAAAACTGAACAATATTATTCCATTAAGCTAGAGATTTTTGCTGAACAATATTTTATTATCTAATTAAATATAATTTATTCCACTTTTTTCCATAGACTCCTTACAAAAGAAAAAATTATTAAGTATAAAGAAAGAATTAAGTTAAAAAACTTTGTATATATATATATATATATATATATATATATATATAGGAATGTATTCTTTTACTAAAAATTGTTTATATAGAAAAAAGTACTATTAAATTTTAATTTTGAAGTATTTAGTTTAAAATTTGCATCAAAAATGTAGATATGTGAAATATAATTTCCAATGCTCATTAATTTTTAGGGAATATTTGCAGATGCGATTCCTTTTATTCTATTTATTTTGGAATCACGAAATAGATTGGAAATGATATTTTGTCTGTTCTTTCGAATGAGAGTGGTAAGCTGTAAAATAGCATTTTCCGGTTTTTCAAATACATTAAGCTTTTAAACCCCTTAACTTTTGTATATTGTATAGAAATGTAATTCTATAAATCATTATGGAAAAAAATTATTTGAACGATAATAAAATAAAGATGTATTTTATGACCCATATACAGGATGAGCACTCAAATCATGACCTTATAGCTAATTTCTAAATCTTTAGAGCCGTACATATATTTCCATTGGAAAAGAATATTTTAAAGACGTTAAAAGATGTTATTTTGGATTATTCGAGTAAATAAAATTTCAACAACAACAAAAAAATAAACATGCGAAACCTAATTTATCATGCCGTTTCTTGATTATATTACTCATATTCAGTTAAATATTTCTTATACTCGTTATATTACGAAAAAAAAATATTCGACATTTCTACAACTAAAACCATTCGAGTTATAAAGCCTTGAATACTACTGACTATTATTACTTGATATAACATTATAAATACTCACAGTTTTCAAAATCATTTTTTTTTAAATATTTAAATGACAGTTTTCTAACGGAAGTATCTGTATATCCACCTAATAATAGCTTTCAACACTGCTTTTGATTTTGTGGCTGCTACTGTGAATTCCTACATCTTGGTTAAATAAACAAGCGAGCAATACTGTGAAAAGCATTACTCTTAATTGATCACTCCTTACTAGCTAATTACTTACTTTTAAAAATTAATGCCATTTAGATTATTTTAAATAAAAGTAAGTAATTTTGAATTTTTCTCGCATTTATTAAGGGATTATTGTTCTTTATATCTGCGCATTATCAGTTTCCATCACTGATGAATGTGTTGATGGTAAATAATAAATCCGATTTTCCTTACAACATATCCCTAAACCAAATAAAAATATATAGTGAAAGCTCTGTTGTGGTATCAGAATGCCTCTTGAGAGCTCTAAATGTCCTTGTTTTATCTCAGAGGGAATGTTTTATGTACCATAAAAATATTTAGGTTAACTATGTGCTTTTTTTACTAAGACATTTCATTATGATCAGACATAAAAATTGTGTCTTGCAGACATCAAGCATATTTATATTGTAGCAATATAAATATATCGTTGCAAAACTGTTTGCATTGTATCACTATCATCATATTATAATGCTTTATTTATTAGCTATTTTTATTTGATTGAAAGGAAAAGAAGATGACTCATGAAATTTAATGCCAAAAAGATTTTAGAGGGCAAACATTAATTTTTCTAGAATATTAATGAAATAACAAAGAAGTCACAATTCAAGTTTCTTGGTCTAGGCTTATATAACAAAATATTTCTATGTCTGACGTAAAAAAAAGTCCTTTTCGAATGAGGTGTGAATCCCCTCCCCTAAATTAGCTAAAGAATTAGTATTGCTTTCATATTTAGTTTCCACTCCTGATATTTTTTAATTATTTTTATTTCAGGAGCAATAGTTTTCTTTAACACGTGTAAAATATTAGAGACGCGCACACACACACACACACACACACACACACACACACACACACACACACACACACACACACACACACACACACACACACACACACACACACACACGCACTCGCACTCGCACTCGCACTCGCACACGCACTCGCACACGCACTCGCACTCGCACTCGCACTCGCACTCGCACTCGCACTCGCACTCGCACTCGCACTCGCACTCGCACTCGCACTCGCACTCGCACTCGCACTCGCACTCGCACTCGCACTCGCACTCGCACTCGCACTCGCACTCGCACTCGCACTCGCACTCGCACTCGCACTCGCACTCGCACTCGCACTCGCACTCGCACTCGCAAGTTAGAAAGGAAATTTTATTGTTTTTCCAAATGTAGTTGCTTTTGAAGGTGGACATTGGTGATCAAATAGCCGGATGTAGTGAGTGACGCACTGTTATAAAATAACCTAATACTGGGATTGAATCAAATGCCTGATCAGAACGGAGTCTGGACGTTGATTCACGAGATTAATCCAGGGGTAACGGATGTTCCATGAACTCTCGCACAGAGAAATTTTTGAATTGTATCCTTTATTGTATTAAAAAGTCTATACATAGAATATGTATGTAAGTATGGTTGTAAATCAATATTTACACCAGATTATTGGTATTGAGCATAGCCATTGCTTACCATCAGTAATTGAAGAATGCATCATTTCGTATTTTTAAATTTTACACATAAATATTTAGTATAGTTAAAGATAAAAAGTGAAAGTCAAAAAAGCACATGCCAAACTGAATATTATACAAGAGAGCGAAAAACCTATTTTAAGTAATTATTTTTGGCACACACCACATTTTTCTCAGCAAAATTTCTCTTGCTGTCTCTGATGTCATTTATATTGTTCTTAAAGTAATTTATATCATTTCAGATGTCAATCAACGCATTTTCTAACTTCAGAGATTTCTGGATACGTTTATCGTTTTCAGATTTATCTTTGATAGTTAGTGTATTTTTACAGCAGAAAAAAAAATTCCTATCAACTGCTTAACATATAATTCCCAATGTTTTTTTCACACTTTAATCCTTGATATTCACTGTATGTTTCTAAGAGAAATATTTTTTCACTTACTGTGTTTTCCTTTTTTTAATCTCAGGTCTTTTCAGGATGATACAATTCCAAACTCAAGCTTCTAACAATTTCAGTGCTTTATTATGATTAAAAATTAAATTAGCCTTTTAAAATCAAATGTAATTCCTTTTCCCGTCTGTAAATGATAGAAATTTAATTTTTATACATAAATGGCATTAAAAAGTTGTATTGGTAATTTTTTGATCTTTTTATTACAAAATTTATTAGTTAAGCAGGTAGTTGATAAAATAACTACATTCAAATGTAGTTTTGCACATTAGATAAAATAATTGTTGTTCAGGAATGCAGTAAGGCATTCCTGAACAACAATGTATGTTGTTCCTGTTCCTATTGTATCTAACTGAAAGAAGAAATCGAAAAAGATATATTTGATTCCTGTACCATTTATTCTTTTGCTGATTGATAGTTAATATAAGTAAATATTGCTTACTCGACAAATTTGATTAAGTCTAAGATTTCTAATTGACAAGATACAGTGAAAAATGCCTCTTAATGTAATCTGTATTATTAACATAATTACTCTAATGAGAGAAAAGCATATAATAGCTTTCAAAAAAACTAGATGTGAAGGGATAGAGTGTAAAAATTATTTATCCGCATTATTACTAGAATATAGCTTTTATTCATTGAATTTAACTGCTCTCCTCATCGATAACATTAGTTAGAATTCTAATTAGTAACTAATTAATAAAGTTAGAATTCAGTTCGAATCCTAACTTTTATAAACACGATGTTTATGATAAATATTTTTAAGTTATCCATCAAAACGTAGCGATATCCTCGACAGTAGTTAATTAGCATTAATTACTAATGGGTAATTAACATTTATCAAAATTGTTTAAGAACATTTAAATCTAGTTTATATATTTCGAATATACCGATTGAATTTTATTTTTGTCATAATATAAGCTTACTATATATTTAAAATTGGTAATACGGCAAATAATTTTGATGCATAAAATTATGAATTAAAAAATCATTTTTTCTAATTTAATTGGAAATATTTTACTATAATCAACATTTCATTTATGAGTTTTGAACAAATAAAAATAAGATAATAAGGGCTATACACAATAATAATTTATAAGCAAAATAGTTAAAAATTACATATCAAAAATCATTTTTAACATAATTGTATGGCAATATTTTGTAATGCTGTAAACTAATACTTGTGATAACCACATTAAAAAGGCTCTACTAAGCATGAAATTACTAAATATTAAACTTGATTAACTTAATTATTGATTGATTTTTTTAAATTTATTACTCAAATTTAAATTTGATTTGATTTGATTTGGTTACTTGAGGGCTTATGCTTAAAATCTGAAGAAATTTTGAGAAGAATTTGATTTAAGTTATGGACTGATTCAGTTGAAAGAAACTTAATACATGCCTTCTTAAATTCTGTTGACAATATTTTATTTTATCTATTCCTTCTCTAAAATAGAATCGTTTAATGACATGTTTAATTGTTTATTTCTGCAATGCAACTGTATTTTAAAAAAAAATAATTCCTCTCTTCTTTAAGTTCTTTTCTAAAGAAATTACGTTAACTTCAAAGAATATAAGATATAATTTTAGATTCAGGAAGAAAAGAGGAGATCAAAAAGAAATCGATAACATACAATTTATTTGTTCTTGAAAGCAGTTGGATTAGCTCCTTTCAGCGTTCCAACCATGAAACGTATCATTTTTGGAAGGCGAGATTTCACCTTTCAAGGAGAATTTCTTCTTTTATTTTATCACATGGTGAAACGAATATTAGAAAAGCTAGATAAGAATATAATTGGAGATTCGGAAAAATTTTAAATCAATCGAAATTTTCTAAAAAAATATTAATGCTGTTTCTAATAAAATATTAATCCTGCTGTTACGAAAATAGAGTGAATGCAAGAAAACTTGTTATCACATTGTTATTTATTACTGAAAACTTCGGATTATAAATAAATCATTTCTTGAATATATTAAGGTATTTAAGATTTCTTTCCTTAAGAGGGATAAATAGATTTATCTTTTTACGTCTTTTAAAGCTTCGTGAAGGCTTATCGGATGATCCATTTGCTTTTTTATATGCAACAAAGCATAAACGAATTAGATTTAAGTAGGCAGCTTAGAAGGTGCGTATAATAAATAGAAATATATTGTTTATTAAAAAGGTACTGGCTAAAAATATCTTCCTTTCTATATAAATATGTATAAAGGTAAATTTAAAATAATCTTTCGTGTATTGCATTATAAGACTTCAAAAAAGATGTTTCTAATTTGTGAAGAAATAAAGTTTTAATTAGAATATAATCAAAAAGTATCAGAAACGATTACATTATAAAAAGAAATAAACAATCTGCATCATGAATTAAAAAAATTCATTTTGCTCTATAGTAATTACAGAAGTTCCATTTTTTTTTAAAATCTCAAGCATGGAATTTTACTGAATGAAATAAGCACTTAATAAGAATGAAGAAAGAAATTTCAGAATTTAACAAGGTTATAAGCAATAATATAATATCCATACTGATTTGAGTATTTCCTTAACTTCCTTTTAACAGGGATATTTTAAATACAAATTCTATGAGAAATTTATGATAAAAAATTGTGATTTTAATGTTAATGATTATAATTTTTTAAAATAAAAAAACTCCTTTGTGTTATCTGGATTAATTTTTTAAACACAAAATTCTCAATAATCAAATGAAAGGTTTTAAAGAGCTAATAAAAATTAATATTGGGTTTAATAGTGCATAGCTTTTTAAAGATTACATACGATATAATTATTTATAATTTCTTATAAATAATTATAATAATTATTTATAAGAAATATGTTCAAAAATAGCTTTAATCTTTCTAAGAACAGTACAATATGGGAAAATGATTACCAAAATTTTAATTACGGGATGAAATATACTTTATTTATATTATTAGAAAATATTTAACGGGACTATTAATCATTCGAAAGGTGATTGGCATTTTCTAATTCAAAACTACACGAAAGTAACATTGAAATGATACTGAAGTTATAAAACAATGTTATCTAGAAACTAATTGAGAAACAAAACTTCTTTCAAAGAACTGCATTCTCAAAAAAAAAAAAAAAAAAAAAAAAAAAAAATACAATTTTTGTGCAGATATAAGATTAAAAAAATAGATTACCTTCATTTGCTGAAGTATAATGAGATTAAAAAATCCTAATAATACAAGGACAAGAACAAGTTACGATTTTATTGTGCATCTTATGGACCTTCCATATGGAAGCGGTTTTAAAATATCTAATATTTCGTAGAATTATCTATCATTTAAGAGTAGTTAACTTGCCAATGGCGAAAATTCCTTTCATATTAAGAGGATAATACTATGGATATCAATCCAAATTTGCTATTTAAAACTATGCATGCATTTTTGTAATATTTTATATACTAGAAAGAATACCAGAACAAAGGTTTATACATTTTTTAAAAAAGAATCCGAGAAAATTACTTGAAACGTTTTACAAAATGTACTTTAAAATTTCCTTTACGTTCATAATACAAATGGTTTTCAGAATATCCAAAAAAATACCTTTAAAAATTAGTACAATCCATCAATATTATTATTAATTTAGTTTAATTATATTAATTCCATTACATTATAAAATAAATTTGATTACAAATTTAATATAAAATATTTTGCAGCTTTCATTCTACTGCAGAATCTCTTGAGTGTCATCAAAATAATTTCATATCTATCTTTACCTTTCACAAAAATCACTGAATTAATACTTTTATTGCACCAATTCGACTTTCTGTTATAGATCACTCATATCAATTTTATAAAGAAAACACAGATTATGAAGTGAAATTTAAGAAAAGACATTTAGTTTCATGTGTCGTTCCATTTTGTTATGTATAAATAATACATAATGCGGTTGTATAAAATATTTAAATCATAACTTTTTAAAATCTTACTTTTTAATGGGACATATGACTGTTAAATCTAAAAAAATATTTTAAGTAGTTATATAAAATAATCCACGTTAAAAAAAATCCCGTAATTACAAAAGTTATGAGGAGAAAAAGTATCAGCTGTTCAATGTAAACACTGAAACTGCAGAAGAATTAAAAAGGGGAAGAGAAAGGCAAAAGAAAACAAGATTAAAAAAAAAGAGAGACTCAGAAGGAGAGCAAAGTTACATTCTGGAATAAAAAAATTTTTTAAAGGAAGGCCCAACGTATGAGCAAAGAAAATTTTAACTATTTAGTAAGCTAATAACTTAAATATTTTAAGTTAAAAATTATTTTAATAATAGCATAACATGTAAAAAAGTGTTTTACTAGAGTAACCTTATTTTCGCGCTGCGAATATATCCATTTTCATTCAATTACTATAACTTTTCTGGTTGTATGTATGAGAAATTTTAATGAAATACTCGTATGTATTATGTTATGTTTCAACTGAATCTCTTTTTAAAAAGTTAGAATTTAGAATATCTTAATTTATAGTGAAAAATAACTTTAATGCTTTCTATCGCACAATATATGTTTTCTTTTTGTATTGCGCGTACGATATTTCAAAAATTATTAAATATTTTCACATGAAATTTTAATGAATGTATATTACGCTGTATATGCATGTTCTACAAAATAAAGTATGTATGTATTATGTAGTATGTATGTTCTACAAAATAAAGTATGAATGTATTATGTAGTGTGTATGTTCTACAAACTAAACCTCAATTTCTAGTGCATTTTCTCTTGAAAAAATTCCTGGGGGTTTGAAACGTTGAAATTTTAAATCATTTTAACACTTTAAGTTGGTATATAAAATAGAAATTAAATTTAAATATAAATAATTTGTAGTTCACTTTCTTAAATTGACTATTTAGATTATTTAAATGTCCAAAATATTATGTTTAAACTAATAATTTTTTCTATAATCTTGTGAGCAAAATTGCTAAATTACTTTTACTTTTTCTTTACACTTTTTACCGATATTTATTACTCTCTGAAATAAACAGATATTAATATTAGTAAACAGATATTAATATTAGTGTTTGAAACTATACTTTCAATAAGATAAAAGATATTTTTTAGATTAAAATATATGTTTCTAATATTGAGTAATTAACTGTGAGTTTCTAATATTGTGTAATTAACTGTGTGTTTCTAATATTGTGTAATTAACTGTGTGTTTCTAATATTGAGTAATTAACTGTGTGTTTCTAATATTGAGTAATTAATTGTGAGTTTCCAATATTGTTTCTAATATAATATTACTGAGTTTCTAATATTGTTTTAAAGATACAAGACAACAAACAGATAGTTTTCTTCCAATTTTCACGAGATTTAAGAGTTTTATGTTCCCTTACATTTAACTTTTAATTTTTTTTAAAGTTTGCATTCCATAGTTTCACGTAATACAATTGTTAGAGATATCTCCAATGAATCCATAGCAGATAACTATCAATCTTTAAAAAAAATACTAATAAAACCATAATCAACATTACTGCAAGACATGTTGGTAAAGTTGCCTAAGAAATGAAGCCTGCCATCTGGTATGGAAAAAAAAAATTGAATATCTATCTTTAGTTAATTTAAAAATAGAATAAAATAATAGAATATAATACATTCATTGGTTTAGAGTAAATATTTAATGTGATGCATAAATGTTATTGGAATATAATCGTAATATGTGAACTATATTTATCCATATAATTTTCCATTGAACTGTATCTCCATATTTATTTTATTTAAAATTATAGAAATGCAGTTCATTTCAACCTTATACATAGTTTAATTTATCAAAAACATGAGTTTTAAACTGGAAAATGTTATATTAATATTTTATATTATTTAAAGAATATTTCTATTATACGACTATTTCTAAAGCTTAAAAATTAGCTCTAGAATCCTAAATTTAAAATTATTCATTAATAACTTTTTAAGTATTATATTAAATCGAAACCTTACTTTGACTTCTTTATTAAATATCAACCGACCAAAATTAATTGAACCTTATCTATGTTTTCACAAATCTTCAAGTCCTAAGATTCAATTCCGAGTTAGATATTTTCTTTAGAAATTTAATATTTAATTTCCTAACCCTTATGTTTTTAAATCCATTTTTTTAAAAAAAATTTCAACGAAGAGACTATTTTTTTTAATTTCCTAAGTCTGTCGAGTTTTTTTTTAAACTTAAAAAAAAAAAAAAAAAAAAAACTAACATCCTAGATATTATTTTAAGCGTAAAAATTCATTTTTATTTTGTGGTGTTTTTTTCCTAGCTAATCTTGAAGCATTATTGAAATGATATTTTCATAGATCTGGGAAAGTTTGACTAACATAATTCTTTATGATGCATTATATACCATTATACAAAGTAAATAGTTTTCAAATGAAAATATTTAAATATTAGAATTGTAAAAATTATCACTTTTTATATTAAAATTTATCATGTTATTAAAATTAATCTTATTTCAATTGATTTATGGAAGATGGAAGTTAAATCAATAAATATTAGAATTATCAAATATTCATATAAGATAAAATGCGAAATACATTTTAGATTTATATTAAATTTTTCTTTACATTTTGAAGTTTAAATAATAAATTTTAAAATTAATACATTTGAAACGGTATTCAAAAAATATTAACAGTAGGAAAAAAGTAAGTATTTAAGTTTCTTCATTTCTATCAAGAAAAATTAAAAGAATGCAATTAAGAGTTTTCAGTTTATATTTAAAAGAACATAGAAAATCAACTATAATCACAAAAGATTGTGTTTTTATTCTATATATGTTTTATTTCGATTTTCCCACATTTAATGAATCAGCTTTAGTACATAGAACCAGTACCAATTGCACCTAAACAACACGTATAATAAATACTAGCAAGAAAAGTTATTTTCTCTTACATCCTTTGAGAGAAAACACAAGAATACTTTGTTAATGACTCTCGTCGAAAATATGATGCTTCTTCAATTATCTCTGTTCACACTAGATGAGCAGAAAGAAATAAGAGATAAAAAGCAAAAATAAAGAGAAAAGCGTAAAAGATGAGTATTTGTAACTTTTTTTTTCTGTTATATGAGTTACGGTCATTTGGTAGCTGATTTTCAAGTCATTCTTAGTAGGTAGTTTCTATTTTTTTGCCAGTCATTATACTGATCATCGGTATGTGAGGACTAACATTATTTTTAATATTTTCTACAGCAGTATAATGCACCAAAGAACTGATTTCGTATTATGGGGCAATGAAATGAACTGGGGAAATACAATACCTGGATTACTTTTAATGCGCGAATAAATACGACCTTTCTTAAACTGAGCATTCGGATTACTTTTAATGTGCTGGAGAAAACTATCCTTTTCCAAATAGAGAACTGTGATTATTTTTAATGCACCGAAGAAAACCGTTCTTTTTTAAAAAAGGAGTTGGGATTATTTATAATGTACCAAAGAAAGATTACTTTTTCGAAAGAAAGTATTAAATTTATGCTAGTACTTGTAATGTTATTACTTGTACTTGTTCGTAATGGATAAGTAGATGTGAAGATAAGGTATTAAATATTAGTTTAATGGGTTAGAAAAAGATTTTTAAAAATATATTTTTAAATTAATATTTTATTAATCATTTATATCCTGAAAACTAATTTTGGGCGCAATGTAATGCGCAATAAATTTTAATATAAAAAAATCAGTAACTCAAATTTTAAGTGAAAAAAAAATTCAATTTTCTGAGATTTGCATTTTGTTTAATCTAAATGAAATTAGCTTAAAATATTTCATTTAACCGCAAGAATTTCTGTTAGTTTATTCGGTCTACTCTGTCCACAAAAAAGAAATGATTTCAAGTACCAAATGCTTTGTAGATATAGAAATACAACACTGAGACTATTAAATTATTATTGCCGATTAAAATCTATAAAGTATAAAAGAACAGACAAAATATAGCTCATTTTCCTTTTCTTATTTCATTTAGAGCTAGAATTCAAAATATCATTGGTTTCAAAATTCAGTTGAACTCGCCATACTTTATAGCAGTTGCTTAATAATCAAAGCAAAACGCAACGAAAAATATTCCATATACTATACTCCCGCTGGTGGTGTGTGGTGTGGAGAGGGGGGTGCTAGCTCAGGTGTCATCCTCGTCATCTGACCGAGGTTCAAAATTACGAGGTCCGTCCCTAAATAGCCCTAGTGTTGCTTCAAACGGGACGTGAATATAACAAAACCAAACCAAATCCATATACTATACATATATATTATATATATAGTGTGCGTGCGCGCCTACTGATATCTTTAAATCTTAATTGATTTCCAAATTTAGCCCATATTGAATTCATTCTAAAATGTTCTCTTATTTCATGATCCAGTTTCCCTTTTTTTATTTAATTAAATCTGCACGCCCCCTGTAAAACTGCTGAATTCAGAAGGTTCTCACACTCTGAACAATAGGATAAACATATTTGAGGCTTTCAACATTCTTTTAAAGATGCTTAAAAGGCCCTTGCCTGAATCGTCATGTGTCGAAGAAATCCCTATCAAATTTCATTGTAAAAGCCACTGAAGGAGACATTTTTGCCTTCTTGTGTCGCGATGTACACTGACGTATTTCTTATCTTTTATGCTTTGTATGTAATAAATCAAAGTTTTGCAATTTTCAAAAGTTTCTTCTTTTCGGCTTAGCAGCCACACACACACACACACACACACACACACACACACACACACACACACACACACACACACACACACACACACACACACACACACACACACACACACACACACACACACACACACACACACACACACACACACACACACACACACACACACACACACACACACACACACACACACACACACACACACACACACACACACACACACACACACACACACACACACACACACACACACACACACACACACACACACACACACACACACACACACACACACACACACACACACACACACACACACACACACACACACACACACACACACACACACACACACACACACACACACACACACACACACACACACACACACACACACACACACACACACACACACACACACACACACACACACACACACACACACACACACACACACACACACACACACACACACACACACACACACACACACACACACACACACACTAAATGGTATGAATTCTGGAAATTTCGTTTTAACATAAGTTAAGAAATCATTAAATAAATTTTTCTTAAAAAATTTGCAATTAATTTCACCCTTATTAAAAGATAAAGTTACAATCTTAAATTTAAATCATTTTATATTCAAGCCGATATCGGGAAAGGTAGTAAACATATGGTAATAGCAAAACCTTTACACCGTAAAAATTTGCATCCATTTTTAAAATTATTATACAAGAAATATTAAATGAAGATACTTCAAGTAGAATTAATCATGAAGGAATAATTTTATTTTACTTCTTTGCTGGTCTTTAATTGATCTTATAATTAGAAATATTTATTTCAGTTTGCAACTGAAAAATATGATGATAAAAAATCGTTTTATAACTTTTAGAATGGGATATTTGACATCGCAATTTCTTTCACAATCGATCATATTGATAAGTTCAAAGTTTATTTGCCATTTATTCTTTGTGGGTTTTGGCAACAAACATATTGAAATTTTCTCCATATTATCTTGATAACAAGTTATAGGTTTCATCAATCATCTCGTAAAATATTTTAAGATAGAAGCTTAGTTATTGCTTGGAGACTTTTCATGTTACACTTTGGAAGAGTTCAGATATAAAAATAAAAGTAAAGACTTGTGAACGAAAGTATTTTATTTTAGGATATTGTAAAGTTTTATCTTTCTCTTTATTTTAAGTAGAAAAGTGTAAAGAATGCATTAATATTCAGTACGTTATTCATCAAAAATATCCCCTAAAACAATCTAGTTAAAAACAGTATATGAAATATTCATCGCGAAACCTTTTAGAGCTTACATAAATTTTCTGCGAATATAATCAAAAATAAAGATACCTCAATCTAAAGAAATATATTTTTTATTTGCTTATTTTTTTCCAAAATGATTTAAGTAACATTTATAGTAAAGAGATACGGAAGCATACTCCAAAAACAAAATTTAACCATCAGCCTTTTAAATCTTTTTTAGATAATAATTTTGGTTAAAGGAAAAGTTTAACTGAATTTATATATATATATTATTGCGAAAAATATTGGAACTACTTTGTATTTTTAAAAAAATATGCAATGCCTATTAAAATGTCATTTTCATAGATAATGTCATTAATCATAATTTTTAGATAATGAAAGCAGTATAATGTTATTTTTCTTTTCTCTTTATGAATAATGCAATGCTTAATACTACAATTTCATCATTTAAAATAATTTCTTAACTTTCTATTACAGCTTATGCATTTCATTTTTTAATAATGAAGTTATGTACATACACATAAGTAAAATTTTAACAAGAGACATTATGAAGTCATTAATAAACCTCAAACTAAAAACCGATACATTACGGATATTACTTTTCATTTAAAAATGTTTAAGAGAATTGTTTTCATAAGAGACAGAAGAAGAAAATTGCTTATACTTTGTACAGGATGTTCATTAATTATTGTCGGGGTTTCTGTATTCAATAACTTTCGAATAAAAAATATTACGCAAAAACCGATTACGTATTCGTAAATTACAACTCAAAGAAATTTACGTGGCAACAACGCGATCTTAGCGCATTTGCAGCCTGGGTAATTATGACGTCATAAATAAAAGCGATCGTGCAAGAAAAAGCAATGTGTGTATTGTGGTTTTTCGAAACTAAATCAGTCACAACTTCTCAACGTCGCTTCAGGACCACGTACAAGAACGATCCTTCTTCGGATAATTCTATCAGACGCTGGTTAACACAATTTCAGGAAACTGATAGCGTTCTACACCGAAAGGGAGCGGGAAGACTGAGCACCAGATATAACACCGCTGGACTTCTTTCTATGGGGGTTTGTCAAGAATATTGTGTACAAGACCCCTGTGCCCTCCCTTGATGAACTGAAGCGCAGAATTGTTACTGCGATTCAAAATGTTACCCCACAAATGCTGGAGAACACGTGGAGGGAAATCGAATTTCTTCTCGATGTGTTACGAGCCACGAAGGGAAGCCATGTGCAAATTCATTAATCTTTTTAATATCATTAATAAAATTCTTTGAGTTGTAATTTGCGAATACGTAATCGGTTTTTGCTTAATATTTTTTATTCGAAAGTTATGAGGTACAGAAAACCCGACAATAATTAATGAACACCCTGTATTTTATCAAACAACATTCATATTTGTTCATCTTCTTGAAAAGCAAACATTTATTTTTGACTTCTATTCATATTTATGATTACTTCTACATATTTAATATATCGCTTCATCATTTTTCGCAATGATCAGTTTTTCTCTTATGTATATTGAAACCTGTATGCTTAAACTTACGCAATCTTCCTTTTAAATCATATTCTATTTAATTCTGTTCAATGTCAATTACTACAGCAAACAAATTATGTCTAAAAATTTTAAACACAATAAATATATTAAAAATTATTGTAAGTTCGTGTTTTCTTTCTTCTCAAAATCGAACCTTTTTAATTTAGCAAAACGTTTTAACGGATGTGATATATTCAGTATTAGAATTTGTTGCAAAATTTTTTAAATACAAACATCCGCAGATTTAGATTTTCTTTAATCTGTGTTTAGTTAAAATTATCCAACTAAAAATGATAGCAAAACAAATGAAATTAATTTTAAAATTCAAGCACCTGCATGATATTAACGTGAATTCTAAAAGGACTGATTTTTTTAATATAGTTTTTTTTCAATTGATATATTTAGAATTAGAAGATAACTGACTTTTAGGTGCCAACTGAAGTTTGTGAAGTTATCTACAACAATATTTTCGTTTTTAGATCCTGCTTTTCACAAAATAGGGATTCAATTTTCAAAGTTTAAATTTAAATATTAAATGAAAGAAAAAAGGTGTTATATTCAAATCAAGACAACCCCAAAATAAAATAAATGTTGATAGAGTATCATTAATATTAATAAATTTGTTAATGTTATAAAATCAAATGCAAAAATACCTCCTTCTTAAAACCCTTAATGTGAAAGATCTAACTAGCAGTAGAATTGCTGGTCTTCTCAGAAAGACATGAAAATAGATTTTAAAAAAAGATTATTTCATTTATTTTTTTGAATAAATTGGTATTGAATGCTTGCCTTACTTATTACAATATGCTTCGGTATACATTCCTTTATAATATAACACTGTATTTCATCTTTGCTATTTTCGTTTGTATCAAATCTATGAAAAAGTAAACTATTTATATAAATGTATGTAAAGTATTATTCATTTTTTTCTTGCATTTAAAAAAAATCTCAGGATTTTGTATTTCAAAGTAATTAATTCATTAAAAAAAGTTACACTTCACTATTTTTAATTAAATATGTGATTATAACTTCGGCATGTTAGAAAATAATTTTTACGACACTTCTGTTTAGAAATACTATTTTATACCTAACTTTGTACCTAACAATAGTTTTATTCTTAAAAATTTATTTTTATTTCATTTTTTTTAGAAACCGTAAAATGTGTTCAGATAAAATGGGAAGAATCGTGACTTTTCTACCTACTTTTACAGCGCCCATAAAATTTTTGCCTTTGAGTAACTGAATATTTCTCTATTACAAAAAAAAAAAAAAAAAAAAAAATCCCTGCTCAGTTTTTGGAACATTAAGCTGAATAGCAAATAAAAGTGGGAAGAAAAGCAAAACGTAATGTTTTATGTCTGAATTTAAAGGTTATGAAAATTAAAATGAATAACATTTTTTTTAAGTAAATATGATCAATTTTTTTTTTCTTATTAATCTAAAAAAATGTATTTGATGTCATTAAAAGGCTAGTAAGATATTAAGTTTAAACAATGTTCTCCATTTAAAGCTAACCAGTTTTTATTTATTATCGGCATCATAGAAAACAGGATGTATTTATATATAAACAAAGCAGGAAGTTTATATATTTTTATATTGCAAGTAAATAAAGATATCTTGAAGATAAGATTCAAACAAATGAACACAGAAAAAAAATGACCATATAAAGTTTTAAAGATGTGTTAATATATAATAGAAAAGAAAATACAGAACAACAAAACGTTTCAATAAGTTTGAAAAAAAAATTTAAAAGAAAAAGAAAAGATAAAGAAAAAATACAAAAAGGGTATTATGTATTATTAATTATAAATAAAAAATTTGCAAGATATTTCAAGCTTTATCTGTACCTACTTATCTACATATTTGTCTACCTACCTATATATATATATATATATATATATATATATATATATATATATATATATATATATATAAAAGGAAAAAAGAAATAGAAGCTAATAATAAAATGCCTTAATAGCGATGCAAAATCAAATTCTTATTTCAACAATTATTCAAAGATAAGCATACAAAGCAACATCACAAACTAAAATCAACTTCTTTAAATAATAATAAACATGCATTTTCTAACAGTTCTAGATGAAAAACTGCATCAAGAATTTGATCACAAAAAAACCTCTATTTCCCCAAAAAGGCAAAGAATAAAAGATTCAAAACTTACAAAAGGAAGAAGAAACAGAGAATAAACATTAAGGGCAAAGAATGAGCTATTTTATAAATGGATTTTCAGAGTGAACAATTTTGCCTAAAATTTGAATAAAAAATATATTTTGAACTCGTATCCTTTAACAACCAGTTAGTTCACTTAGAATCAATAGTTATAAAAACTTTCAACTGCTTCCTCATCAAAATATTTTCACATTTTGATAGACATATGTCTCAAACTATTTCCAAAGCTTTACATAGATTATACTTTGCAGTTTTCTAGTTTTTAATTTAAATTCTTATTCAATCAAATATATCACAAGAAAAAAATTTGCATGCTTTAAAATTCTGAATGATCTGCATATTTACTTTGATTTGATATACATCAGGCAAAATTATTTAAAACATACATTTGTAAATGATGAAAAAAATGTAATTTTAATGTTGTTTTATTCAATATATTCACGAAAAGCTTGATATTTAAAGAATTAATGAACAAATATTACAAATTATAGTAAACGAATTGTAAACCTACAAATACGAATAATAAAACAAAAATAAAAATTCAGCTAAAAATATTAAGTGCATTAGAAATATATTACTATTGATGAATTCCTGTTCTGACCACTATTCATGTATCGGCAATAGCATGAGTTAGGGTATTTAATTTTTAAATTTTAGGTTCGATTTAATCACTTTTCTTTTAAGATTTAATAATACTGAAGAGTCAAAAAAAGTATCGTCCATAGAACATTGTTTGAAAATAATCAAACCCTTTATTATTAATCCTTTATTATTTTATTTAGAGAGAAATTTGAAAGGCAAATAAAATAATCTATTTGATTATGAAGTAAGATTATTTGCTAACGAATTATTATTATTGAAGCTGAATATCTTTGAAATATTTCTCATACATTTAAATTAAAATATTACAAAAGTGAATAAAACGGAAGAATTTAATAATCAATATGCATCGATTTTTATTTATTTAAATAATTTTTTTAGAAGGAAAATGGAAAAGATGCAGATATCAAATTGATTTTTTAAATTCCAGTGGAGTATTTTTTTATTTGTACATATTTTCAATCAAGTTATTAGCATCTTTAATTCTTATTCGCTTGGCAATACTTTGTCTATGAATAGACATTAATGAAAGAAAAATTTAATCAAAAATGCATTTTAAAGCTAGCTTTGGGAGAAGAAATATATTGGATAAAATAAAAGAGTAAGAAATGTTTAACAAAACATTGAGAAAGAATGTACAGCTGCATCAATGTTTAAGAGAATGTTATATTTCATAGTTTAAGAAAATTGAGTTATTATTTAATAAATAGAAAAACCAATGTGCAATTTTGATATGGAATTGAAAAAGCAATACAAAGAAGGCTTATTTAGCCTGTTAGAATAATAAAATAATTAATGCAAAAATTATATATGATTTTGGACTTACAACAGACAATTAGCAACACAAATTAAAAACAATATTAGAATGATTGTTTATAATTGAGAATAAGTTTTAGCTTTGTTAAATAATTAGAGCAAACTCTTAACAAAAATATTCATCAAATGACTCAAAAAAAATAAAAAAAGAAAGATTTCATCCTAAAAATGGCAGAACTCAAGTTTATTGAAGTTATTCAGATATCAAATTTAGTATTCAGATAACAAATTAGTATTTGTTATTCAGATAACAAAACAAGTATTTTATTTTAATGAAAACATGAAAATGATATTTTCATTCTTTTTAAGTTTTAGATGCTGTAAAGATATGTCATCTTTAAAGAATTCTTCAAATTTTATTTGATAGGTTTTTTTAAACATTCTAGGCATTCCTGCAGTAACTAATGATCAAATTTCGAAATAAAATAAAGAAACAACTGATAATCGTATGATTCAGTTCGTCGTGATTCGAAGAAATGTTATAAAATCAAGACTTTTTCACATGTCTTCTATCTTTAAAAGCACTTACCCTTGCTTAAAATTATTTCTGATTTTTATGAAATAAATACTGTAACAATTTTTTTTATACTGTAGCATAAGACATTTTTATGCGAAAGATTTTAATGTCTTTTTGTTCAATTAGAAATAGAATTTAAAGAAAGTGATTGAAGTCATTTTAAATCAAGTGGATTTAAGCCTTCTATTATTAAATTTTTCGGAAAGAACCTTTAAGACTGCTTTCGTTTGTCTTAAATGATCTTAAAAAATGAAAAGGAGAAGTATGAATCGTTTTTAAATATATAGCATCCGATTAATTTAAATATGATAAATTGTTTCTTTTTATGAAATGTAGGGAGAATAGCATGAGCTTAATCCTTGTAATAATGAATGAAACTATCAACCACTATGTTTCCTGAATTTTTTTTCAGATGTAGAGGAAAGACTTACTAATGATTTGCAATAAAGGTTCAGATCTGGTATTCATTTTAGTAATTTAACAAAACTTTCAATATTTTATGATGAATACTTAAAAAAAGAAGCTGTGCACAAAATTTTATTCAACCTTCATTTTATTAATACAAAAATGATATTAAAAGACATCAGTTTCATTTAATAAAAAAAAATTATCCAAAGGAATGTACGTCCTTAAATAGCATGAATAAAAATGCTTTTGAGCTAAGAGTTCGTTTAATGTTTAATTTGTGGCTCGAAAAGATATTACAATGCTATACACCAAACCGTTTTGTGTTTAATGTTGTAAAACAACTTCCATTTAAACTATGCAATATTCAATATATTTAAAAATTGCAAATCTTGATATATACCACGTTTTAAGTATACGATATCTATATTTCTCTAAAGTTATTAAATATTTGTTCTTTAAACAGCATGAAACATTTTAAAATAAATATTTATGACAATTATATACATAATATAGGGATAACTATGACTCAGTCTCTCTCTATCTATCTCCATATCTATCTATCTATCTATATCTATCATTAAGAACAAAGTCCACTATCAGAAAAATATAAATTGATGATCATCTACATCGCTGGCTTATCCTTATTAATTTAGAACTCGCATATATAGAACAGTCAATTTAAAAATAGTAAGAAAGTTCAAAAGTAAAAGTTATTAAAACGAACAGAGTAAAAATTAAATAAAAAATAAGAAATAGAGTAAAGAAAAACAATAAATAAAGTAGATAAAAATAAGAAATAAAGTAAATACATAAAAAAGTAAGAAGTAGAAATTTATGTTCAGCAGAAAATAATTGATAATTTTCAAAATTAATAAAGCTAATCGTAGAAAATCATTTTAAATTATAAAAGAAATTTCGATTCAATTTTTTAATCTAAATAAAACGAGTTGATAAAGTGAGTAAATCAGTAGGAGTAATCTCTCTGAAACTTTCTCGCTGCATTCTAATAAATGTTTATATACACACAATGTAATTATATATATATATATAATAAAAAATGTTTACATATGTATATATATATATGTTTGTGTGTGTGTGTTTTTAACCTTATGGCATTGATGAACAATAGTTGCGGAAGAACCTATTAGACTGCGATTTTGTCGATTGATTCCTAGGATGCTATCAATACACAAGTATCAGAAACACGAATATATATATATTTTGTATACTGTTTAGCCAACCATTGAAATCTAAATTTGACACAGAACTAGAATTGTACATAAAATCACACACCAAATTTCATGCATTAAGTCATTGTGTTTTTGAATTATCGAGTTAACAAGCTTGTGAAAGTGCACACCCATAGAAGGTCAACTCTTAGTCAGATTTGGTATCAAATTCGATTCAAATCTACTCTGTCTACGCGGAATATTTAACCACTTAGTCCTCTTCACATTGTAGTTATCGTATTTATTGATATTCTGGCAGCTGGACACCCATATTCCCTCTATATACATTTCATTCATAATTGATAGAAATTTTGATGCGAGATCATATTCCAAATTTCATCCATTTACCTGAAAGTACTTTTTTAAGTATTGTGCCTACAGAGTGGTAAGTAGACAATCATAATTCTCAAAATATATATTTCGGATTTCAGGTGATCTGAAACATGAAGATTCATCACTATTCCGAATTCGAATATTTTTGAAGACTGAAATACTTTCGCTTAGTGTACTTCACATACAAAGAAAAAAATTATTAGAGGACAGTATGAAAAAGTGTAAAGCCAAGATAATTCAGTGTAATCCAATACAAATGTGTAACAACTGAAGAAAAATTACAACATTGCTTTCAATGAGAAAAAATACAAAGTCAGTGAATAAATTAATGAGGTTGATCCATATGGTTGAGTTCAATAGCTATTGCTCGAGGGATAATTTCTGTAACGTGTTTACAGAAGAGCGAAATCAGCATACATTTTCTTATGTATAATTTTTCCAGATTCAAGGCTACATGGTTCTATCTCAAATAAGACATTCCAAAAAGTTACGGTCTATTGAATTTTCTACATATCCTCAGGCATATCTTACTGATGAATCGAAATCTCATGCTTAATGTATTCCAAAAAGTACAAGATTGGTGTAGATTTCATCCATATAAAAATCACAATCTTGCAATCTTGTTTTAATTTTATTAAAAAAACATTTATCCTCCAGTTGCTCTTTATTGTACTATTATTATCCAATTATTTTTACCATTCCGTAATTACTGTTTTGTTGGATTTTTGTGCGAATAAAATGGTAATCAGTTTGTTCTTTTGTTGATGCTATTTTGAAAAATTTCTTTTCCTTTATATACAGTGTGCTATTATCCAGAAAAATGTGATTTTATTATTGTAACAGATGGTCTGGATTTTTAATTCTTTAATGAATAGCCTTTTATGCGTAAATGCTAATGCGATGACACATCGCAGATAATCTACATAGAGATACATAGAAATTTTTTTTCAATTATATAATCAGCTGATTCTTTTATTGCAACTACTTTAGTCATGACAAGCGTACTGCTATTTCCTAGCGGAATATTTTCGAATACATTTCGTTTTTGCTGAAGTAAAATTAAAAGCACAATCTACTGCATCATTAATTTTATATGTAAGAGTATGAAAAGTGCCATCAGGAAAAGCAGTTACTGTCTATTGATTGCTGTCCTAAAATTAAAAATAACTTTATTTTTTAGAACTCTCAGGCTTTAGGAATATTTTCGTTTACAAAGTTATGTTTATTTTCTATTGATTCTTTTTATTTGAATTTTCTGAGTTGTTCAGATATGCTGTATCCAACCTATATCTTGATTTAAAAAAGCAAAGAGCTATAAAGAATCTGAAATTCTTAATTTGAACCTGTTGAATAAGTTCTACTAATTGCCGAAAAGCAGTTCTATGCAATTGAAACATTTTGATTTTTATGTTGTCACTAAACTATTCTTCGAATTCGTACATTATAATTCAATTACATTTAGCAAATTCTTATTATAAGAGTCATTTATAACAAATGGATACAAAATAAATAGAACTTTTTATATAGTTTTATATTGTTAAAATGGCACAATCGGTTTCTTTACAATATTTTAAAATACTTTAGGCAACATGTTTGCAAATATTTACCTATTTTATTAAACCTTATTACGATTATTATTAATATGATTAGTCAAGGAAGAAAAAAACTTGATCATTTTACAGTTTTAGAAATTAAAATTTTCATATTGAATACCTCATAATGGAATTGTTCAGCAATTAGTATTTTCCCTATAAAAAGAAAGGTTTTTAAATAAAAATTATTAATTAATTATTTTTTATTCCAATTAATCAATTCAGCATATATTGGAATGCAAATAACAAATTTCTTTGCCCTTTTTTCAAGTAATTATTCTCATAGCGTGCAAATATTGATGAATTTCAAAAGCTTTTTGATTTGAATTCGTTAAAGTTTGGATGGCTTCAATATCATCCATTTATTTTAGTTATTGAAAATTAAATACAATTCACACTTTCATTTCGATAGGAAACAATTTAAATACAATTTTACTGATCTATCCTGCTATTCCATTAGTGGATAATAGTACAATGTTAAATTAACTAATGCAGAAGAAAATAAGACACTGAAATTAAAATCTGAATAGCGTTAAGTCACCCTTTTGTTGGTATATTTTCGGAATTATTTTCTATTGATGCCCATTGGGAAGTACTCGAATGGATAATCAGCGTGATAATGGAAAAGTGAGTCAACTGAGTCACACTGATAATGGAAATTGAGTCACATTCAGTTAATCAAATAAGGGCTTGATTTCAAAGCAGACAATTGACTGAAAGGACTGGTCGGTTAATGAAATTGAAAATGAGTTCAGTTTGTTGACAACGAATAAATTGGTAAAACGGCTCATTTGCAGATTTATTTAAAGCATATTGAAGTCGAAAGTTTCAAATTAACCAGTTTCAAACAGGTTTCTATTTTGTTTGTCAAATTTGTAGAATAAACTTTGGGTTCTGGGAATGCTAATTAGAATATTTTGGTTTCAATAAGGCAAAGTTGTACATTGCTTTGTACATTGTTATTTTGATTCAAATAGGAAAAGGCTGTATATAGATGCTTTTAAATCCTTTTATTCAGATAATTTTCCTGAAAAATTTACTTTATATGGCTTTTTCGTTTTATATTGATATGTCTACAGCTATTCCTGCGAATTAATAAACATTTGCTGATTAGAATTAAAAATGACTCCCTAAAAATATTTGAGTGAAAAGGAAGTGAAGGGTGATATAAAGTGTGGAAGGAAGTTAGAACTGAATCCTATGTTTAGTTAGTTTAGTTATATTAAAGTCCCTTTTGAAGCAACACTAGGGCTATTTTGGGACGGACCTCGTAATTTTGAACCGCTGTCAGATGACGAGGACGACACCTAAGTGGGCACCCCCCTCTCCACACCACACCACACCAGCGGGAGGACATTTGGTCAGGACGGATTTAACGTGCAATAGACCCCCTTACACAACGGTCCTTCGGTGGAATCGGGTCTCGAACCTGAAACCCTCCGGTTTCAAAGCCGAGACCTTACCACCAGGCCACTGCGGCCCCAACTGAATCCTATGAACACAATAAAAAGGGTTAAATAAGGGGACGGATCTGGCTTCGTTTAGATTTGTATGGTAGCAAATGATGTAGGATATTTTGTTTCCATTGGTGGCATTATGAATAGACTTGTATATTTTGATAGTTTAAAGAATAACTTACAAAAATCTGTCGATAAATTAGGACTAGGGTCAAACTTCATCCTTCATCAAGATCGATGCAAAGGTGGATTGCAAAGTAATATTTGTTGTACCACTGCAAGCAACAGCTATACAAGCTACTCCAATCTCCAGATAGAAAATTTATGGTCTTGGAGGAATCCGTTCATTAACATGTCTTGCCAAGTAAAGAAGATCTCAAAGTTTTAAGGGAAGAGGTGGCCAAAATTTCAGATGAAATGACCAAATCACTGGCCAGATTCTTTAAGCGATTTCAAGCCTTGGTCCAGGCAAAATGTTTTGCAACTAAATAACTTGCTTATTGTAACAAAATTAATAATTTTTTTCATCTAAATACTATATTTATTTTTATATAAAAATAAATTCTTATATAAATTTTTTCACATATTGATAGTGGATAGTCTTGAGCATCGTTAGTAACAAGCACAATTTCCTTAAAGCTAAATTTAACCTATTAAGTAAAAATATGTTTCCTATGTTCAAGTATATATTCAATTTGGGACCGACCGTATATTTATTCGATTTCTGCTATGTTCAAAGAAATCAGATAGACTCCCTTAAATTGTTTGCAATATAGATCATAAGTGCAGATCAACAAATAATTATCAAAATTATTTGAAGACAAAGAAACCACCACAAATTAATTTTGATTTGGTTCACATTCGTTTTGAAAAGACTAATTCAGAAATATCTGCTATAAAATTAAAACATAAAATACATAAAAATTAGCAGCGAATAGTAATAAGATTATTCAAAAAGTATCATTAACATGTGTGCACATTAATGTGAACTTTAAATTTTCGACAGTGCATTAATAAGTTTTTACATTTTATATGCAAAATATATAAGAGTTAACTGAATTTATAAATTTTCTTTAATACTGTAAATATTTTCAATGGTCCTGTGATTCTCTTAAAGAACATTTATATCAATTCGAAATTTTTAGTACATAATCTTCTTAATTGAAAAAGGTTACAAATTATTACCTCGGATTCGTAAAAATATTTAGAGAATTATATGCATTCAATCTTTTTATAATATAAGTTATTTGTTATTTTGTCTCTCTAACAATTTCGTCGATCATTCAATCATTGATTAAGAAATAAGCAATTAGTGGTTTACAGGTAGACACTATATTACATTGATTTGAAAATGTTATTTTAGTTCATGATGAAGTTGATTTATCTTGGCATATTAATTTCTTATTAACCGGGAAACCCTCGGTCCCATTTTGTTGAAAATGAATAGCCGGAATGATATTTAATTAAAAGGAATTCTCAAATTCCTTTATTCAGTAAAGACATTTGAAATTCCTTGATCATTGTAATCATTACTGCAAGAATGAGTAGTAAAATTTTATTAACGTTCTTTCTAGGGGTATTTAGGAAAAAATGTAATATAAACAAAATTTGAAGGTGACAGAAAATAACACTATTTGAACATGTTACGTCACTTCATTAAAGTTTTAAATTTACCATCTCGTATTTTTGCTTCTAATTTAATAAAAAAAAGTTTTAAAAAACCGTTATCTAAATAAAAGAAAAAAAAGTCTTCAATATCTGGAATCCTAAATCAAGAACCTTATTTGTGCAATTAATTAGATCCAAATTTGTGTGTTAAATTACTATAAAAATGCTCAAAACTCAATGAATAGAAAAAAAAAACTTAATAACCAACAATTGCTTCATTAAATTGATTGGATGTTCATGGTCTGAAAATGAATTCAAAATTTTAAAAGAATGGGCATGTTTAAGTACAGAGTAACGTGAAAGAGAAAATATTAATTATTTTAATTCTTACTTTTGATCTAAACATGTTTTTTTCATACGGTAAAATTGTTATTATGTTAAACACTATTTAATGAAAAAAGATTGTGTGTATATGTCTAGGTATGTCTAACTGCCTGAATTATTTTGATTCCGATAAAGGATAATTGCGAAAAAATATAAGAAAGAACGCAAGATTATAAAATTTGCAAAAGTAATATATAATATTTTTCACAATACTGAAATGGTATGAAATTTAATCACTTAATAATACTATGCAATGTGCTTTCACTGATACTGAACAATATGATAGAATACTATATAATATTATAAAATAATGAATAATATTTTACTATGCAATATTATTTAACATAAATAAACTATAATGCAATATTGTATAATAACAATATTATAAAATATTATTAATATATCGTATTGAAAAATATTGAGAAAACTGAAAATCTAGACTTGCCTATTAGAATATTGGGAAAAAAATCAAGTTTTCATTAAAATATAACAAATAGATATTATTTGTTATAGTATCACCTATAAATGAGAAGAAAAACTTGTATCACGAATTTCGAATTAAAAGACATTTTACAGGGTGATAATTCAACTTCGCTATGCTAATGTTGACACATATACAGTTTCGGGAAGGGGAATGTGTACCTCTTCCTCCTATCTTTTAGGTCCTCTTAGACTACAGCAGATGGAATTAGACATCTCGAATATTATGATTGTTACTTCCTCATATGCAAATAAACATTGTATATTCTTTATTTTTTAAATTATTGTTAAAAAATTTTTTTATCAAGAAAGTTTGTTTCGTTTTCCAATTGAAACATAAAATACAATGGAAGAAAAAACATACTTTGGTTCTTTAAAGTCTTCTTTCTTCAGTTATATTTAATTTGTCTCATGGCTGAGAGACTCATCATTGATAAACAGCTTATTTTCTAATCCTTTATTGAAACAAATAATAATAAACCTTGTTATGATAAAAGAAATGAGCAAAGTTTTTTTCCATAGCATTATACATATCGAACTTTTTATTACAAGGAAATTTAAAACTAATATATCTGTGGAAATGAGATCTAATGTGTAAGGGGGCATTATAAAGTAATATTTGCCAATAAAAACTGAAATGTTATGGCAGTCGTATAGTGATTTAAGTATGAAATATATATACTGAAATAAAATCATGAAATGAATACATTGCTTTCTTTCGTAACGAGGATGCACCTAGTGTAGATAGTTAAAAATTATTGATGCGTAATCGGATTCTCGTGATTTCAGAATAGTTGCTACGTAAATTGCAAAACATGATTTTATTTTTAAGTTAGTTCATGTTACCATAATATTGGAAATTGCTACGAGCTCGTGTACTTTTTTTCATTTTATTAAGAAATTTGGTAGGATACAAGGAAGAGCGACATCAGACTAAATACTTTTATTTTAAATATTCAGCGAATGGGCCTTTATCGTGCATCGTTTTTCTTCTCCCATTTTCTTTTTCTTACCTGTCGAATATAGGAGACATTTCCTTAATGAAGTATTTCTGCACTGTTCGAAAGCACATATCCTGTGCTCCTGTTCTCAAGAAAAAATCAGCAAACAGTTTTCTTGACTAGTCATCCATTTATTCACATTGAGCCACACCTTATTTCTACACGATTTCCGATAAACAATTCCATATCACGGTTACGAATATTTCTTAAAGTCAATAAAAAATATTTTCTTCATAAACTACTCATTTCGCAAGAAACTCGCTGAGTTTCGTCTTTATCGTTAAAATAAATTTGCTTTGATTTTCCTAACTAGCTAATGATCGCTCACACTCCACGTGAAGGTCCACTTTTCTTAACTGTCAATCAAACAAGAGATCTTCTTTGCATAACTTTCAAAACAGGAATGAGCTGCCATCTGGATTTAGGAAGGAGAACTAATCCCAACATTACCCTATGCTTCCCTTTAATCCCTAAATTTCTCGCAGGGTCTCAGAAGGATATCAGAAATCTAGTGACGCTTTACAGCAGTGCGATTAGAAAAGATTTAAATTAAGGAAAAATATAAGAATTCCTACAATATTTTTTTTAGTATTTCTTGTCCCATTTCTATTAAACTGCATCCCTATTTAATCGGTGGGATTAATTAAATATTAAAAGTTGTCACTTTTAGACTGATTTTTATATAAATTATTAAATAATTTTCAACTTTTATTTCATTCGTTTGTGTTTTTTATTGTGAATGATTTTAAGATTGTTCACAATATGATTTTGCTTAGTTTTAAAATATTTGTATTTGGTTATAATGCACCTTAATAACTTTTTGAAATGTGGCAAGTATTACTAATACGTTTTACAGTATTACTGAAAAATTGCAATAATCAGTTATTGTATTTTAATCTTTGTAAATCACTAAATTACTAATGTGATCAAAAATCGTCCGCAATGCTTCAGTTAAAATGCATCTACAGCCGATATTGTTTGAAAATTTTTATCAAATATTTTTTATGGTTGTCTTAAAACAAGTGATGCAAAAAAATCATTTCATTTTATTTTCTAAAAATAAATTTATTTAATTTTGAAAATAATTATTTTTGATTGAAATCTTCTCTACCTGTATGTAGCGCCACTATCAAAAATAATGTTAAAAATAACGTTATCTTTAAATCCTTTTCAATTCTTTCTAAAATCCGACATGGTTTCTGTCAATTATCAACAAAGTAATGAACACTGGTATATTGTAATGATTTCTTCGGAAAATTTACAAAAATATCTTCAAATAACATGTGATAAGCTATTTCCAAAGCAAAACTTTTTCAATCGCACGCCATTTCTCTAGTTCATTTTTCATTGCAGAGATAACTGCTATTTTGCATGCTTTGAAAATATGTTCAATTGCCAAGAATTTTTTTTATCGTTAATACAAATTCTTTAAATATTTTAAAATTTCTGGAATCATGTTGAATTACTCTCATAACAGTCATTTGGTTTAAAATTACTTAGATATTTTTAAATCAAACCTTGTCTCTTGATTTTAATATTTTATTATACTGGATACTATTTCATGATGGGAATTCAGACAAACAGGAAGTGGTCTAGGTTGCTAGAAATGATTACTGCTCCATCTAATACCCTTTTCCGTTCATTGATTAAAAAAAACCCTATAAAACTAATTCTTTATTCGAAATAGAAAAGTCAATGTGTCATTGAGAATGAAAACAAGCTTCGCAGGTTAAATCTCATTTGGCGATCTGAAACAAAATGAAAAACGACATGCTATCAATAGACTACTAGGTGGATAAATTGGGCACACTAGTCGCCATCTGTTACTAGAACAGACAACAAGATGCGCCAAACGCAAATTCAGTATGTCATTTCATCACATTTTATTTGGGCTTTCGAAGTTTTGCACCTAAAGTTGAAATTTACATTTTTATTGAGAATGAATTTCACTTGGTTTGGTGCAGAATAATTGAATTTATGTCTGTTGCGCCATAAAAAATCCAAACAAACCAAACCAAATCAACAGCGGCAACATTCTCAATTGAACCGAGATTTGTTTTCAATAAACAAAACTATCAACCAAAAATTAAAGTAATTTTTTTTATGAAGCTAACTTAAAAGTAAATATTTTCTGAATCAAAACTATTGAGAGATACATTGTATTTCGAACGCGCTAATGCGGTTACTTCTATTCTTATTCAAATCAGAAAAAATAAATATTAAGTTTAAAAGCAGAAATGAATTAAATGGAATAAAGAAGGAATCATGCCTGAAGTTTTTATCAAGGGCCCCCCTCAGGCAAACAGTCAAACCAGAAATTTTTTCTGTAGGTGGGTCTGACTTTCGTCCAAGTATTGACCCCTCTTAACCTGTAAATCCAAATAATTGAGGTTTTGGAAGACATGAATTAATATCAACAAAGCAATGATAGTATATAATAATAAGCAAAAAAATTATTCAAAATTCAAATCTAAGCAAGTCCACAGCAAAATTGAATCTGATAAAACGACTACAAGACCATTTTCAAACCAAAAAATATCAATAAAATATGAAACAAAAGAACATACCAGTTGAATTCAAAAAGCTTTTATAAAGAGAATTAAACTTACCTCTGCAGACAATTGAACTAAGTTCAACTTGCTGGCGCTAAAAGCTGGAAACGCCTACAACTCTTGATTGAGATGTTTCGTCGCCATATGGAATAAATTGAAAAATCACAGCGCCATCTATTGAGTTAAAGAAAAACTAGTAAGCATATCTTTAGTTGTGAAAGTATTAGATATAGATTAGAAAATAAATAAACCTCTTATTAAAAATTCTATAATGCAATAATTTTTGTGAAATTCAGTAAAAGTTAAGTTTTTAATGGTATTGTTTGTTGCTTCAATATAAGAAATTGCGTTATTTCAAATTTTTTCAAACCTGTACATTTTGAAAAATCAAATTTTTGAAAACTTTAGAGTTTAAATCAGTATAGTAATTACTAATTACTTTGAAGTTAAATTCATCCCTTTTATCATAAATAACTACCCAAATTTTTCCATTAGAAATTTATAAATTCAAATAGGTAGCTTTATGTTGATTTTAGTTCATTTATTAAATTTAATTCCTTTAGATAACAATAAATAACCACTTAACATTATCTAAGTTTTTCAAAATTAAATCATCAATATATTTCCAACCATTTATTAAATTATATTCAATTATTATTTTCTCGTGGTAATGCAGAAAAATATTAGCTAAAGCACTTGGAAAAGCTATTCCCATTGAAATGTCCTTCATTTGTTTATTATAAAAATTAATCCCGTTAGAGAAAATTTTCGGAAATATTAAATTTACATATTTCAAGCCAGTTATTTTTTTGTAATGTCTATTTAAATATTCCTCAAAAATAAAAATACAGGCGTCTATTAATATCTCATGAGGTACATTTGTTTACAATTTTTCAAAATCATAAGTATTAAATGTATTAATATTGTTATCTTTTTAGAAATTCCAGAACTTCTTTGCTACTATGTATTATAAAAATATCCTGACTTTTTTTTTTATTTCATTCAGAAAATTTTTAGATATTTAAAGAAATATTTCCCTATACAGTAATTATAACTACAAGTGCTACAAGTCACAAATCTAAATTTTAAAGGTTTTTTTAAAAAAAAAATTGAATTTGACTGTTAGGAAGAAATAAGGATAGTTTAAGAAACAATTCTTTATCTTAGTCTTTTTAGCAAAAACTAGTATTCTTTTCCTAATTCCTTTTTTCCGGTTCTCTTTAATTTGTATGTCAAATAAGAATTATATTCTTTAATTAATAATTCATTATAATAATATTTACAAATTAAAATGAAATTGTTTGCTGCCTTAGCTACTACAGTAATAGTAAATTTCCCTTTTAGATTTTTTTATTTCCTTTTTCAACGATTTGTTAAAAAATTCTGTTTATTTATCCATATTAATTTACAAAACTCCAAATCCTTAACCTTCTTTCTCGAAATCAATTGGTTTTATGCACATATTTAAGCAATACTAATTTTAACTTCAGTTTCATTGAATTTTCATGCATTTCAGATTTGCATTTTTATCGAGAACGAATTCACTTGCTTTGGAACAGTATGATTAAATTTATTGCTATTGTGCTATAAAAATATGAACAAATCAAACCAAATCATAAATAGCAACATGCACAACATAAGTTTTTCAATTTCCCGATATAAGTTTTCAATAAACGATTCTTGTCTAAAATGCTTTATTACCTGCGATGAAATTTGGAAGAATATTAAGACAGAGAAAGCTCATCAATTAAGCGGAGGTAGTTTAAAAAATCAGTAAGATCGGGAAAACTATGTTAAATTCGTTTAAAAATCAAGGTAACGTTGACTGTTTTTCTCTTGTCATAGGGCTGTGCATTGTGAATTCCTACCAATTAAGTAGACAGTCTGGAAAAACAAATGTTTGAGAGTTTCTCGCCGTTTGTATGAAGCAATTTGACGAAGATTTCTTGGAATACGGAAAAAAATAAACACGAGTTTTGTACCATGATCATGCACCTTCTCCCAATCAAACATTCAATATATTTGAGCATTTCGTATTCACTCAATATGGTACCATGTAACTTTTTCTTAAATACACGGTTGAATTGTCATTTGGTGGTCCCCATTTCCAGTATATTCGACGAAAGAAAAAAAATGACTTAAAAAAAACTTCTCTGATTAAAGATTTTTTTTTTAACGACTATCCTGAAAAATGATTCAAAACGACTTAAAGGCCTATTTGGATAATTCATGGAATATATATAAGTATTTTTTAAAAAAGAAAAATGTTTTAAAAAGTAGGAATTTTCTTCTTTCAGATATACATTTTGTTGAAACTGAGAGTACAATTTTAGAAATCGTATCTGAAAATAGATGAATTCTAGCATGAGGAATACATAGATTTTATCAAAGTAATTTCAAGATACTTTTTCTGGAGAAAGTTTTGAAATCTTGTTTTAAGAAAAATATGTTGATTCATATGCCAAAATTTTATGATTTTTTAATTAAAAAATTTGGTTGATTGTCCAGCAACAAATTGCTCCAAGCATCAACAAAATAAACATGAATTTTCTGTATCTAATATTTCTTTCTATATACATAATAATGAGTGACACAACATAAGACTTAACTTGCCCAGCGATGAGACATTATTACACATTTCTACTGTCATATTTAATATGATAAAAAAGATGTTTTAACTTGACATCGAGATAATGTTATAAATGAACGCAAAATGTAGTGAAAGCTTGATATATAATGTAACAGATGCAAGGATATGTAGTCAAGGTGTAGTGTTACAGAATGTAATAATGTATAAACATGATAAATACTGTAATAGTAAGTAGTAATGGTTTTGGCGATTTATTGTGTAACAGCATTTAGTTAGTGATTAAAGCGGAATATTCCTGTAATAAGATATAATGTCCCTTACAATGGAATTCAGAATATCCATTGTAAAATAATGTAATATTGTGTAAAGTTGAAAGTAATTTTATAATATTTAAATTCATCTTAAAAATTTAAGATAGTGAACACATCTTAACAGTTTCTGATTATTTTATTAAACATTATGCATGCTTTTATTTAACTTCATTTTTAATGTATATAAAGATGTTTTTATTTTCTTGCTTATTTATTATTATGTTAAAGTTCCGAAATTATGTACAGTTTCTTTTTCTGTTATTGTTTTATGATAACAGACAATGAGTTTGGATATAACTGAGTATAAGATTCTGTAAATCGCACATGTTGGAAATAATCTACTTTTATGAAAACATAGAAAAAAATGAAAATTAAGGCATTAATAAAGCTCACTTTAATTAGTTGACGAAAATAGATATAATGTACATACGTATTTCTAACCGGAAATTTAATTAAAGGAAGACTCAGATATGCGAGTTATTCAAAACAATATGGCTAAGAAATTAACTACAGTGAATTAAAAAAAAAAAAAAGAATAGAGAATTTTCAATTAGTTTCTGAAAAGTCAAAGTATTATGAATGCAATTAAAATTCCAATTTGATTGCATTATTTCCAGCAATATTACACAAATTTTATGATTTCATTTTTAGATTCAAGAATTTTGATAGATAAATTTTTTTTTGCATTTTAAGATACTAATAAAAGCACATTTTTAATTTTTAAAAAATAATATCTATTTTTTGTGAGAAGAGAAGTATGAACCTCTTAATCCTTTGCTTCTGAATTTTATAAATATGACTAAATATAATTCTCTTAAACAACTATACAATAAATTGTTATTAATTTAAATAACAATAAAGATGAATCGTACCAAAAAATATTTTGAAAAAAATTTAGTTTAATTTTGTGTCAAATATTGGTTTGAATCAATCTGAGATAGATATTCACTTGATATATTCAGTAAAAAAATGTTCAAAGTACAAATTTACACTAAATCTACCGTACATCTCTCAAGGCATTTGCAGTTTTACCCAATGTCCATGCAGGAGAAGGGGGATAAGGTCTAAATTGGGAAGGGTGCGAGAAAATTTCGAGGAAACCACTCCCGAGGATTTTTAATGTTTACAGATTTATTAACAGAGTATCAACTTTATTGCATTTGTTGACTGATTACCGCGTTAAAACAGTGGAAAATTTTCATTAGAATTCTAGAATATATTGAAAAAAATTGCATTTTTTTTTTACAATTTTCTTTAAAGTTATTTTTACATTTAAAATTTTAATTTTACACGAGAACCAAAAACCAAGTATTTTTAAGAGAACTTCGCTGAAAGTCAAAATATTTTTATTTAACCCGTAACTAGAGACATGAATTTCCTCCCGCAGCCAGAGATATGGAGTCAAGATGACTTCATTGTTATTCTTTTTTGGCTTTTGGAAACAGCATTTATTTTGGAAACAATACATTTTGGAAATCATGTAGTTACCCAAAATATTAAAAATATTAATATTAAAAATGTTAAATATTATAATATTAAATGTTGGAAAGACGTTATAAGAAAGACCTGAGCAATGTTTTAATGGGTATTTACTTCTTTTAAATATACGGAATTACACTAATGTTAATAACTATTAGAATTTAGCAAACAAAAATGAAGAATACAATATTTTAAATTATTATTTTAAGAATGTTTCTTTAATCGTTTTGCTTTACCACCAACAATAACCATGAACCACTATAAATAACAACAAAAATTTTGAAAAAAAGAATAACTAGTTATACGCACGTGTTCATACTTAGATTTTTGCCAACACACTGCTGAACGAACAGCTTGAAGTTACTAAGGAGATCATAATATTCAAGAACAAAATATCACGTGATAATCAGAGCTAACGAACAACGCGGAGTAATTTTGACTCCCGTCTCCAGTTACGGGTCAAGTTTGCCAAACCGCTTGTTATTGAAAAACTGCCCTCATAGTCATCAGCTTTAAGTCAATAAAAATAATTTTGGTTTAATAACTTGAATTATATATAGAAATCTTCAGGTATCAATCCCTCTCTATAGCAGAATTGTTCTTCCCTCGAATTTCTCCTTAACTAACATAATGTGGAACTTTTCATGTTTCATTATACATTGATAAAACTGATTGTTGGGTTTTAGTGACTTTCCTCTCCATATTAGTGTCATATCACATTGACTTCCGTATTACACACCTGTGCGTTACAGATCATATGTAATAGTACCAAACCAACTATCTTATTAGATGACCCGTTCTCTATTATAGATAAGAGATAGCAAAGAAGAGGTCATCTAATTAGGTAGATGACCTAAATATCAAGTTTGAATCGTGGCAGCGAACGCGATATGAAACTGTCATTTTATAGATAAATATATATGCTGTATTTCGTTCATACAACTATTTGAGCTTTTTAGTAATCTCATTCATATGGAAATGCGCATACAAACTTCCCATGTACGAATTTAACACAAAATTTGACGTAATTTTAGTAGAAATCTTGGTATAAAAGTCATATTTCAAATTCCTTGTTTGTAGCCGTTGCTCAAGTGTTCGTCCACCGATCATAGAAATATGTAAGTCTCAACTCGATTCTCTTGGAGTAATAAGTAAGGTCTATAGATTCTTTAAGCTATAATAATTCAATTATTTGATCCTCGCGTATTTGTTGCCTTTGTGTATTTCATATTAAAATAAGTATTAAGCACGCAAGATGAACCGGAGTTCGAATCCTATTCATTGGTCGTATTTCTTCAGCAACTTCTATGCCATTAGTGCCTTTGTGGATGAAAGTACCAGAACATTTAAAATCACAACTGTGTATACTGCATGAATGTTGATAATCGATTCCTTCATTTTCATAATCATGAACTAATCGATATACGTACGTATGTATTTAATTTATTAATGAATTTTTTAAATATTTTATTTTACGATATTTTCTTTGCATATTGAAATTATCCATGGAATTTCAGTAGGATAACATATACATTTATTTAGATTGAAATTTAATTTTCTAAGGATTATTTTTAACCCCTTTGAATTTAAAGCGATTAACCTGCAGATATCGAAGAAGAGTCTGAAAGTTTATTTAAGTCAATATCTTTACAATCAGATAGAATGAGGCTAATAATCGATATCGATTTTGAAAGTTCTATCATTTAGTTAGTCGATGAATTCCTCACTATTCAGTTTGTGCTTAAGCTTGATTTTATGTAATGCTTATTAGTTCATACGTCGATATTATGTGATATTTTTCGGAACATTCTTCTTGTATAATTTCACATTTAGACAGTAATAAGGTAATTTAACAGGCTTTTTTCATGATTTCTATGAAACACGGTTAAATGTTATTAGCGAACTTTTTTTTAAAAATATGCAACCTTTTTTCTTTATTTAAATATATTTTTGTAGCAATTTCCTTTTTGTAGTAGTTGTTGATAGAATTTTGTAATTTTTTTTAAATGGGGTAGTTTAAAGAAATCATGAATAGAGTAGAACTTCTTTAGTCCTAACATGATTCATTTGAATGCGAAGTTAACATGAGTTTTTTTTTTCTCCAGGTTCATGAACTTAGCTTTGATATTATAATATAATATTAATGTATTCAGATAATTTTGAATCAAATCTAAAAAGTGTAAGAAAATTCTTCACTTGAACTATTTTTTATTAATCAAAGTTGTTACTTATAACTTTCGTCTCGAAAATTAAAATAATTTCATGAACTTGAATTCGTTTCTGGACTTCGCCGCAGTACAAAATAATCATTCAAAGGGATTTTTTGCATATTTTCTTTTTTGAAAAGACCTCGAAGTTCATCTATAAATTTTGAAAGTTTTAGTTCAACTTTTATATTTAAAATGCAGTGCATTATATTAGGAAAATTATTCGTTTGATAAATTGTTTACTATTTATTTATTATGTATTTTATGAAATGATTAATTGTGCTCATTGTTGAATGAAAAAAAAGCGAATTTTTAATGATGGGTTTATTTAAAAATTGACTTTAATTTTTCTATATTTGATCTTGCATCAAATCTTCCATTATTTCAATTTTAGACAATCTAATATTAAATATCATACGAAAATATAAAGAAGTTCATAAGGCATATATTAATAAGCTTCAATTTTTTTAAAAAAATTCTATTTACTGGAAATTGGAATCCCTACTTGACAAATAATGTGAAATTTTTCCTGCCCTTTGACACAAAAGTTAATTAAAATAATGACTTTTTCTTGCTAGAAAATGTTTGTGCCAAAACGGATTGTTAATTAATTTGAAGTAAAAATTAACAACTAATAAACACTAAAGTAATTTCGTTCTAAATTAAAATTAGAATCCAAGATTAATAAATTGAAATGTATGGGTGTTTTTTGACTGCAATGGATACTAATTAGAAACTTACTGAATATTTATTCAATAAACAAAAGCTGTATTTAGAAATTTGGATTTAAATAACTTCCTATAGGATTTTGGCTCAATTTTATTAAAAAATAATTCTATAATTTCAATAATTAAAGTGTAAAGTTCAGAGTGAAAATTACAGTTAAAACTTGACTTCTGTTGATATATAATGCAAGAATTATAACGAATAATGAAATCAAAATTGCAAATTTCATATTTGATTGTATTTTTACAAAGAAAAGTTATATACATTTATTTATGAAGCGTATCATTTCATAGATTCTATATCTCCAACTTACCATGAAATTTGAGTAGTTAATTTACTATAGTTTCTTGGCTAAAAATGAGACTAGATTCGATTGAGCTTTTAGCAATTGAAACGTAATTTTTAAAATCATCTATTAAAATTTATTTTTCAAAAAACTATCTGATAGAAAAAAATCTAAATTTTCCCCAAAACACGGGTAGAATGTTTTGACTTTGAATACTATGCACAATTTTTACTTGATGTTAAAGTTGAAGAACCGTATTTTGAATTGTCGTTGATAGCGAATAGGTTGAAGTAAAATGCTTGTTCGAAATTATGCATTTTCATCGAAAAATGATTTAAAAATTTTTCCAAATTTCAATATTTGTTTTGGCTTCGAAACGTTCATTCTGTTGGTATGAAAGCATTTTTTTTAATAATGAAATGCGTTAAAGTTTTAACTTTAATTTTCAATTTCTTTAAAAAGAAGAATCTTGAACCTTTTTGAAACAGTTTCTCTATTTTTTCGAATCGTTTATCTAAGTGCATCTAATTACCTAATTTCAAATTGGAAGATTTAAATTTCTAAGAATAAATGCATTAAAAGAATATATTATTGAAAATGTATTGCTTTGAAAAAAATCTGCAATTTTTTGCTTAGAATCGAATAAATTCCTACTTTGGACTGAAACATCTAATTAGGCAATAAGAAAACATCAATGGACTTTGAAAGTTCTTAAAAATTTTCATTTGTGATAAAGTGGCAGTAAAATAATATTTTAGCATTTCACGCTGAAAATGTTTTTAGAAAAAGATGGTAATTTCTTGTATTCTGAATTATTAAATTCTACCTTTATTTTTATTGATAATGTCTATATTCATTTAGTCAGAAATATTAAGATTTTATTTATTCAGATAGTTTAATATTTCTATAGTCGAATTCTATCTGTAAAATGTACTAAATGGCCAGTATGTGTTATGAACATGCGATTCTGGAAGTACTGCTACCGCAGTGTTAAATAATTAGTTGCCATGAGCCATGCATGTGATTGGGACTACAATCTTATAAGATGCTTACTTTATCTCTTAATTTGATAGGTAAAAGAATATATAATGGGTAGTAGGTGTGAATTGCAGACGATTCACAAGTGAATAACTGGATAAAATAATTATAAACTAAACATCAAATTCTAATCAAATTATACCCAGCGTTAAATTCTCCAGTGAATATGAACTGTTGTTGTCACTCATATTTGAGTGACACGGCATTCAACGTGTTAAATGTGAAAGTTGAAGCGCCTATTCCAAGCAATTAATGAGCTTAGATATTAGATCCACGATTTTAATTTCGCTTTAACTGTTCTTGTCGGTAAGTTTTGCCCTAAAAGAAAGTGCTCCATTGTTTTCATCAAATATACAGTACCAATCGTGTGTTAGAGATTTGCTATTGCTACAGAATTTACTACACAAGGTTGATAGCGTTTTCAGTATCTTACAAATTGTCTGGGAGAGTCCTGTAAGGCTTCAATATTTTAAAGCATTTTTTATTCAAAGTTTCGTAGTTTGATACATTTACTATACAATATTGACAAGCGAGTTGTGGTAAAGTCTTGTACTATCAATGAACTCGATCGATATTAAGACATACTGTACTATGCATTTTAGATTAATCAACATTATTCTAAAGACATGCTATTTTGTCTTAAATTATTTGTGACCAATACTTTGCCATTCATGCACATCTTGAGTGACATACTTTTTGTACTCAATGTTTTGATGCATATCATCAATTTCGCGTTTTCATGGAATAAGAATATTTTGCCTTCCTTGTTTCAAATCGGCAAAATATAGTTTTATTATGATTCAAAGATAGGCTTCCTGATAATACAGCCATTCTTTATATTTTATTTAAAAACATGTGTGGCATAGAGCCAAAAGTTCTTGTACTAATATCTACATAAGTGTAATTTTTCTTTTTAGCTCCATTATTATACAGAAGAAAAACTGAAGTGAAGAAGCGGCTGTGATATATATGGAATACCAAGCCATTTTTCACATTTGATAATTAAAGTAAAACTAGAAGCAAGTTGCCTATAAGATGTTTAACTGATCCGTCTCTCCACCTGTTCATTGACAACATAAAAATTTGATGGTTCTTTCTTGACTTGCATTGGATCTCAAGTAAGACCACATAATTTTCTTGTGCGGCCAGAATTGTTTGCTTGCTATGGTATATTTAAAGACTTTTTATTTAAATTATAGTATGACTAGATCTAAATGCATTGTAAAAAATTGGATAGTTCAAAACTTAAACGATGATATGAATCTAGAAATAACTGAAAAAAAGGCAGGATTTTAAAATGAATATCCATTGAAAAATCTGTAATTCTGCAGTTGAAAGACATATTTTCCGCCTTCATTAAGCAAATCATTGTCACAAATTTCAAAATGAGATTTAAATTCGTTAAAAATTGTAGTTAATATTTAGATTAACTTTTAGTTATTTAAGCTATACATTTAACTTTCCAGACTACACAATTTAATACGGAATTCCCTTTTCATCCAATAAATATTGTTGGATTCATTTTAATTGTTCACGTTAGAGTGGAATAACGTTCTTCGACAAATTGTCTTTTGCTTTAGGTCAACTGAGCTAAATATTCTTGAGTCGTATGTTAGATGAATAATGCATATCCACTGCATGTATTCAAATTTTTGCCACACAGACAAAATGCGAGAACTTTTAAGTTTTATAGAAAAATTAGGTTTGCCATGTGCATTCTCCAGCTGTGAATAGTTCCAGCCCTTCAGAGCTTTTCTTTAAAGTAAATTGCAAACAATTGCCTTATAGTTAATCTATATTTAAGGTAATTGTATCCAGGTATTACATTAAACAGTAACACAGGGAACGTTCTTGGGAAATATTCGGATGAATATAAATTAGAAAAATTTAAATAGCTTTGCATTTTTAAATGAAAAGTGAAGATATTCAGATTATAAACAAGTTTTCTATGATTATGGTATATTTAAATGAGCAATTAGTAAAAGGACAAAGAGACTTAAAAATATTTCAATAGGTGAAAGGAGTGTAGAATGTTTAAAAGCAGGCTAATTTAATAGGAATATGGAAAAGAATATTAAATTACGAAATATTTTTCCATAAATTTATTGGAATCGCAAGCTTGTTGAGCTATTGGACTAAACCATAAAGAAAAGAAAAATCGAAAACAAATTTTGGTCTGTTGATGAGCATAATATTGAAATCGAATTTAACTTCCCTGTGAATCAATTTTGAGTAAAGTGCCAAGTACAGCTCATTTCAACTATAATAAAAATAAACTGGACATGTTTTTCCAAAAATTGTATACTCTTGTCATAAAATCCATCTAAATTGCATATATTGAATTGCCTTGGCATTTCTGATCTTCAGCTAATCAGTACTGATGTAAATTATCTTGCCTTTCGAATTTAGCACGAATCGATAAGAGGCCTTATTCATACAACTCTGAGGTAACTTGAAAAAAATTCGGAATTATCAAATCCTGGGAATTGCTAATCGTAATTTTAATGTCTTTTTGATCAATATCGTTCAGTTTTTTTTCTTGAAGACACACCCCGTATTTAAACTCTTTAGTTAGACAACAAGTTTTGAGATCTGTTTTCCAATTAGTAATTCTTTGGATTTTAAGCAGATGCATAAAATCTTAAAATTGATTTATGAATATGTCGTATTTTTATACTCTCGATTTTTTCAAAATTTAAGATGAAAAAAATCAAAGCTGTGCTTTTCAGAATGCGTTTCATCGTTAGTGATCAGCAAGTGCTTAGAAAGTGAATTTGTGAAGAAAATGGTTTTAAAAGAAGCATTGTTCATTCAAATAGCAGAAGAGATATCAGGAGAATTGTATCCCTTCGAAACAAAATTCTAAATATGAAAGAAATCTAAAATAAATTTAACAAATTTCAAGGTGACAAATCCTGGCTGCATTTCCAGAAATCTAATAATTGCTTAGATATTTCAACAGTGGTTTCATTTCGTCAGTTAAAGCTATTTAGCATCGACTGTGAAAAACAGTTTGAAAATTTGAATTCAGTTATAATCTACTAATAAACATTAGTTTACTTGAATTTTAGTTGTGAAATTTTGAATATTTCAATAACGTCAGGAGGTCATTAAAGTTTCAATTACAATGATTGACTAGCTTATATTCTAATTTGGCTGAATAGTGCAGTGAAATAGCAAATTTTAAATGTGTACACTGATCATTAATTTAAATCCTAGCAATTAAGATGAATTTTTTGCCTTTTAGTTTCGAATTAAGCTCCTCTCCTCTTTTAAACAGAAATTTAGGAAATGTAGGTTAAAATTATTTAGTCTTGGATGTCTTTATTCCAAATCACTGTAGTATCTCGGGTTCTCGACTTTTTTTGAAAAGTAATAATAATTTGAATACTAATACTTTGAAAACTAATAATACGAATAATAATTTTGAAGTAATAATAATTCAAAACGGAAAATTCTGAATTGGAAAGTTTTACTTTGAAAGATATTTTTATATTTTTTAACTAAGTTATGGAATTTCCAAAATTAAAACATTTGAATACGCATCGCATGCTTCCCAATGTTCATCTAATTTTAAAACTTGTTGCACGCACTGTAAGTACCACGTGTAAAATTTGATGTGAAGTCTCAAATTGAATATGTATAGAATATTTTCTACTAAATATAAACACTGAAGCTTCTATAAACATTTTATTATTATCTGAAATTTAAAAAAAAATATATATATTTGACCGAATATAGTAATTAATAGCTAATGGTTAAATTTTGTAGACTATCACATATTTTAGGATATCAGCGAAAAGTACATTCGGTGAAGTCCTATTATGACAGTGTGTATGGGATAAAAAAAATTAGGATTCGTACAAGGAAATAAGGACATATAAAAAATGAGAACGGTGACTTTGAAATTAGACCAAAGAATATGGGATAAGGGATATGAGACATAAATGCCAGAAGATTGGGAAAAGTGCGTATGTTCGAAGTGAAAGAAATATTGGAATTGGAATAAATATTGGAAGAAACTATAGTGAAATCGTGGCAGTGAGAAATATAGTTTTAATTATAGCTTGTCAGGCTGTACGGTTATTAATGGTATAATTAAATCTTTCATGATGTGCTATTCTCACTTTAGCATATTATCACATTCTTACCGATATATCATGTTTGGGTAAAAATTAGGGATCGTTGAAATGGTCATTGTGAGTGGAAGCGAGAATTTTGTCTTTGGCATGGTCAATGTGAGTGGAAGCGAGAATTTTGTCTTTGGCATGGGCAATGTGAGTGGAAGCGTGAGAATTTTGTCTTTGGCATGGGCAATGTGAGTGGAAGCGTGAGAATTTTGTCTTTGGCATGGGCAATGTGAGTGGAATTTCGTCTTTGGCATGGGCAATGTGAGTGGAATTTCGTCTTTGGCATGGGCAATGTGAGTGGAATTTCGTCTTTGGCATGGGCAATGTGAGTGGAATTTCGTCTTTGGCATGGGCAATGTGAGTGGAATTTCGTCTTTGGCATGGGCAATGTGAGTGGAATTTCGTCTTTGGCATGGGCAATGTGAGTGGAATTTCGTCTTTGGCATGGGCAATGTGAGCGGAAGCGTGAGAATTTCGGGTCGTGTGCACGGGAAGTGTGTGTGTGTGTGTGTGTGTGTGTGTGTGTGTGTGTGTGTGTGTGTGTGTGTGTGTGTGTGTGGAAGTGTGTGTGTGTGTGTGGAAGTGTGAGAATTTTGGGTCGTGTGCACGGGCAATGTGTGTGTGTGTGGAAGTGTGAGAATTTTGGGTCGTGTGCACGGGCAATGTGTGTGTTTGTGGAAGTGTGAGAATTTTGGGTCGTGTGCACGGGCAATGTGTGTGTGTGTGGAAGTGTGGGAATTTTGGGTCGTGTGCACGGGCAATGTGTGTGTGTGTGGAAGTGTGGGAATTTTGGGTCGTGTGCACGGGCAATGTGTGTGTGTGTGGAAGTGTGGGAATTTTGGGTCGTGTGCACGGGCAATGTGTGTGTGTGTGGAAGTGGGAGAATTTTGTCTCGTGTGCACGGGCAATGTGTGTGGAATGTGTGGAAGTGCGAGAATTTCGGGTTGTTGGAGCGTAGAAGGTAATTTTGCATTTCGTTTTACACTGTACATAGAGGAAATCCATTTTCTATTAAATTATACAACTGCTAACAAAATTTATTTTAAACATTTTTCATTATGAAAGAATATTTTGTTGTAACTGTCTGAAACTCCTCTTTTGCATGCACTTCATCAGTCCTTTTCGACGATATTTTATGCTACAAATGAATTTTCGAATTTTTAAAACGGGAACATTAAATAAGTGATTTTGAAAAAAAAAATTAATGAATGGTTAAAATAGTTTCAATGGGAAGTTAATGCAATTTTCTTTTTTAAGGATATTCTACAAAATTAACATTGCATGAAAATAGATTTTTTTTAGAATTTGGAATTCTGTAATAAATTTTCTCCTTTATTTGATGCGATTAGATTAATTCAAGAATAATAGAAGAATCAAGTCAATTTATGTCCAAAAATAATCTTTTTTAAAACTTCATATCCTTGTCAAAAAAAAAAAAAACCCGCGAAAATAAGAGGCACAAGACAATACACCCGGTTCAGAATTAACTAATTATAATATCTTTAGTTTGCAGCAGCGGGTGATTCTTTGAAGTAGGATAATTGGTAATATAAAGTAATACCACGGTTTCGAATAAAAAAAATATACTGGATTTAATTATTTCTAATATGACAGTTGATTAGGAATAAGACTTCCTCGAAATTTTGAACTAAAATATTTGAGAGTATTTTACTTACAAACTGAAAGAGAAAAGAAAATCGTTCTGGATTGTTACGAGTTTAAATTGCAATTTAGTGTATTAAATAAACCTCCGCAAAGGTTTCTTTCTCAAAAAACCAATATGTTTTTGCTATTTAATCATTGCCATTATTCATAACTGCAATAACCTTTTCATGTTTCTAAAATATTTAAATTAAATCATTTATTTATTTGAATGTAAATTTATTTAATAGCATGAGATAGATGCTCTATTCAATATTTTCGCCCATTTTTTTTATACTTGAAGCTAAGCAGCTTTGCTTGACAAAAGGAAATATTCGGAATAAAAATACTGAATTAAAAAAAATTGTTTTTAATTGGTGAATACTTTTATTTAAATAGAATTTACCACATCTCAAAAGTGTTATGTTATTAGAATAATTTCATCTCTTTCACTTCTTCACAATACTGTGCGAGAAAATGAAGAAATGAAGCATACTGTTAATCAGAAACTAATCTATCTTTTACTTATCCCTTCAATAATGAATAACTTCAAAGTTGTAGACACAGTAGTAGACCGAGGATTATGTAATACTCGGTATTTGGTAGAAAAACTGAAGAATTTTTCATAATTTAAAATATTTTCAATTATAAAAAGAGCGAATCCAAAATACGGCATTAATTTAGAATTCCATTTTAAAATTTCTTACATTTTTGGATTTAAAGCGAACATAATCTCAACTTATTTTCTACTCCGAATTAAAACTAAATACTTTAAATATATGATCATGCCTTTAAAAATCATGCATGATCATGCATGAAAAAGAAAGGCTAAAAACAATTTAGTACAGATACTTGGTAGAGCAAATTCCCTGGATTTGGTAATTTTGATGTCTTGAACATCGATCACCGTTCGAGGAATAAAGGCATTCAATTCTGTTTTTAATTACTGAGCATTGTGATAGCTTTTTGGTAGATGAAATATCGCTTATTTTTTTTTTAAACTGTAGATGAAACTTTTTATCGCTTTGGAATTTTTTCTAAGCTTCCAAAACGATTAATTTTTCACTTCATAGTCTTAATATATTACGGCCTAATGCATATCGTGCGTATGTGAAACCGTCTTCTGCAATAGAATATCTAAATTGATGTATTTCAAAAATTCTTTTAACATAAACTGAACTCGCATTTTTTAAATTGCAATTGATTTAAAAAGACTAAATGGCTGAATCAAAAGTAATTAACTTCGGTGCATTACGAATTTATTTTTTTTATATAAAACGTCATCTCGTAGAAGAAAGTTTAAATGACATTTGTCATTATTGATTACTTTCTAGTCAATTAAGAATTTAAGATAATCGGAGGCTGTTAAAAGTGATTGTATCATCTAGAATAATGTAAATACCTTTGAAATATTATTGCATGAATTTTCCTCCTAGCATAACTGAAAACTATTTATTTGGATGTAAAAAAGAATCTTTATTTATTAGATGAATTTAGCAATATGTTATCAGTCTCAAATTTCAATGTATTAAGATTCAAAGATGAAACTGTCTCAGTTAACCCTTTCTAAGGCCATGAGATGTATGCTTCCCACTAAATTTATCAATCTTTGTATGAAATTATGTAGGTTGGCATAAGTTCGGACAAATTTTTTTAGAAAGACAGAAACTTGATGCTTCAGTTCTTTATCTCACACAAAATAACCTGTCTTGGTTTGTCACTTAATTATTAGTTAACCAAATTAATTAAATTAAATTTATCTAATAAGCTAAATGAATCCCTTTTCTTATTCTGATTTCAAGCCTAAAAATACTTTCACATATGACTAGTAAAAAAAATGGCCATTTAAAGGTTTAAATTAATACTTGATTCGGAGAATGAAAATGATTTGATTACACAACGATGAGAAATATCTAACATGGTTTGATAACAAACTATAAGCAGTTTAAGCTCTTGATCAGTTTTGTGATATATTGGATAATCTTATTTCTTTATTTCTGAGGCAAGCCCGTTTTAACTTTTTTTATATTGATTTAAACATTACAAATGCTTTTACAATGCATTAGAGTCGTGTCTTTAGGTCTTCTTAATAATTTGAGAAACTTCGGTTATTCAATTGAAATGCATCTGTTCTGTTAGTATTCATAAATTATGTTGTCTTGCTTGAGCCACTACGATGGAATTGAAGGACCATGCTAATTTTTTTCCGAGGCCCTGGCGGCATACATATACGAACAAGAATAAACCAATGCTTCAATCAAAGACAAAGAAATGCCCATCATGGAGTTTTCTTTGATTCAACTTGAAGGTATGTATATAATTTTAATTTCTACTAGTAATTAAAAATTTTAATTTCTTCTATTATAATATTCTAAAATTTGTATTCGTAAAGTAGCCCAAGAGAAAGATTTGGCCTTTCTTGGCTACTTTAAATTTGTTTATCAAATATGAATATTCGTTTGATCGGGAGAAAAAATTTCGTCCACATATAAGTGAAATATGATACAACATAATTCTCCCGTTTTGATTCCTCTTTTAAATAACAAAATGCGTGTATTCAAACTTTAAGATACAATTCTTTAAATCTGTATCTATCAAATTCGACACTTAAACATTACGGAAAATGAATAGTTATTTTAAACTATTTTTTTTTAATTTGAATGAACATTGAAGAGTTTTCTTTATTAATTTCTAAAAATATATAACACGAATTTAATTTCTAGACATTTTTTAAAATATTCGTTTTGATACCAACTTAATATTCAATTCCTTTTTGAAATGTAATTTTTAAAAATGTTTCTTGTATGATTTTTCAAAAACATATTCCAATGTTGGTATGAAATTCAAATGGTTTTATTGTTTTATCAAATATAACTGAGCTATTTCCTTCCGTTATTGAAAACTAAGGAAGATATAATTCAGCTTTCTGAGTAGTTTAATTAAGAAGTTGAAAATTTAAATCATAATTTTGTAAAAGAAGATTTGTAAATTAAAATGAATTATCTAGACAAAGAAGTTCTGATCAGCACTAGAATACTCACGGGACTCATAAACGGCTACATTAAACACAATTTTTCAAAGATAGAATCATGCAATTCAAGTCATAAATTAGGATACCTGGAGAAATTGGTTTCACTTTACAGATGTTTTTGAAAGGAAATTAATCAACATGGTATGAAAGCAAATGGTTTGGAACTGCTGTTCCAACTTCTTGTACATAACATACTATTTTTAAAATATTTTGAACTCGCGAAGATGAAAGAAAAGTTATCTGATTCGTCATAATAGATAATTTTTTCTTTCTTAAAAATTTAGAAATTGGTAAATGCTATTAAAAATCTGAGTCACGGACTTGTATGGTCATTATGAATGAAAGCTAAATATAAGTTTTGAAACGGCGAGCTAAAAATACCATTCGTTATTGCAGAAATCGATAGTGAAATAATGGAAGGTAATATTCAATCCCAAAATTACACTGATATAAAAATTTGATAGCTTGATTATTTTTCAAAATGCATGAGTAGTTTAGAATTTTATTATTTTCGAGTTTTGACTTAATATTTCTTGGTTATAGCTTTCTTACAAGATTTTTCTTTTTAGAGTTTCAGAAGAAGTCGACAGATTGGGACTAAGTATTGCTGACTGCAATGAGTTTAATTTCACACAAATATTAGGTTTTTCCAAGGATTGAAAGAAAGGCTATTTGTAAAAAAGTATTAAAGATTCTTCATCCTATGATTTGATCCTTTAAAAGAAGATACATGAATATGACTTTGTGCCATGATAAATAAAATTAGCAAAGATTAGAGGAAGCAATTTCTATGGTTATTGACAAATCTTCATTTCCACCATGTTGAGGGATTGTTTAAGAATTCCAAATGCATCTTCCATCAACACTAATCTTGTGCATGTGAAATGGATGGCATTGAACTATGAGCAAATAAAAATTTCTGTAAGTAGCAGAATTATGATAATCATTTGATTAATATTTCTTTTGAAAATTACATTGTATATTATTTTATGGTAAATTATTTTCATGTAATATGTAAATTGATTGCATCACTCATGGCTTTCATTAAGTATAAATTTTCAATGTCCCATGGTGAGATTCCAAGTGATTTTCATTAAAACTGGTAGATGTTCCTAAAAGTGACATTTAACATACAAGTATTAGCAAACATACAAGGCATGTATGATATCATGTCCTAGATCTGCAATTGTCTCGATTGCAAGGATTCGTTATAGGTAGCGCTGTCTTGACCCGAATAATTTTACTTACCAATTCCACCACAAAAATAATGGATGCATACTTCTTACCTACACTCCATGGCCAATTAATCGATTTTTAATGAAAATAAATTTAATTCACCGATGTACTAGTGATGCTTTCCACTTGGAAATCAGAATGGTTTCTATTATAAATGCTTTTGGAAATTAAAGTCGTCAGGAGAGACTATTCATTCCCCATTAATCTTATCAAATGTACATCAAATTTTAATTGGGTAGATATTGCACTTCTTGCAAGAGAGAAATGTGACGTTACAGCACAACGAAAGGCGACCTACAATTTGATATGAACAGTTCGGTTTGCTATGCGACTAACTAGAAACCATCCCTTTAAAAAGATGTAAAATATATAAGTCTTAATTTTAGAATCGTGAGTTTTATCTTAGTTTAAAAATGTATAAAGCTAGTATAATCCAATTCCAAAAATGTTGAATAAGTACAAACATTTATTAAGAATTCAGATATGCTCTTTACATAATTGTTTGCTGTGACACTCCATGAATGGTTCTTATCTGTTTTCAGACTTCACTTTTTCAATAAATAATGAAACAAACTGACATTAATAATCTTTTTAAGCTTGCTTATAAAACTGTTTCTTATGTATAATGATACATTTGCATTCCTTTTAAAATGCAATCTTTTCAAGATTTTCAGATCTCATTTGGTGAAGAAAAAAATCATTATTGTGAGATGTATCTATCAAATTTGATGGAATCGCATCCTGAATCAATGGAAAACTTTTCTTTTAATTTCGAGAGGAAGCGCCCAACTGCTGGACAAGGACATCCAACAGCTGCAATTGTTGATGATTCATTAAGCTTATACCATAATTTAAAATTGGAATAATTAGATCTGTGGTTAAAAATTTTTTAAACTTGAAAAAGGGCACCCACAGAATCTAAATATATAATTGCAGTTAATATTTAATAATGTTTTAATAGTAATATAAGCATATGTTTTAAAACATACACATCTGTTGCTATATTTAAAAGACAATTGAAGATTAATGATTATTTTTTAAAGTTTCATTTTGGTTGAAATTTTGCTTTCAAAATATTTCAATATATTGTTAAATTGTGATACCATGAGGTATCAAACAAAATGCTTTGAACATTTATTTTATAAAGTATTGCAAGAATTGATCATTTAATACACAATGTGTTCTTGAAGTTAAAAATCTTTATATGCATGGATCAAATTGTTGGCTAACATAGGAATAACTTTGGTTGAAACTTCAGCATATGATGTTTTTTATAAACATATATCTAGTTGTGAAAGTAATTTAGCTCTCTCTAAATATCGAACTGAAATGGAATGAATGTCTTAACACGCAACAATAGCAGGAATACACTTCTAAATATTTTCTATATAATGCTTCTTGGATGCAGAGGAATGACAAGAATGAGTTAAGTTCTTGTGGCAATTGTATTTATACTAATATTTTTCTCAGATTTAATAATATTTCTGCATTACAAAAAACGTTGGCAAAAAAAGATAATAATAGTACAAAATATAATTAGTGATTTACATAGCATTAGCTTTTTGATCCTGTTATATTTCATTGTACAATTAGTTTGCAAATTTTGAGCATTCGATTTTAAATTTCTATTGGAATTCAAATGAAGTTTCTAAGATATTCAAATTGAGGGCTTAATCCGTAACTCGTAGCAGAATTGAAAACTTTTCTTCTTTTAAATGATAAAATGAACAATTTGAATTGGTTGATTTCCAACGTAAAGTTTTAAAAACTTTGGCTAAACATTTTACCGTCTTGCAATTCAATTTCAGCTCACTATAAGCAGAATTTCTCCTTAAATAGTTCAGACGTTATTTAAAATAAAATGTAAATTTAAATGTAATTTTCTTATTTAATTTTCGACATAAAATGAAACAATGTTTGTAATTTATCTTGCAGTTATCTATAAATTCTGTGCCAGCAAAGATTATCGCTACGTATAACATGTTTGTATATTTTATTCGTGTAATTATTGTATATTGGTGTAATTGTTGTGTCCCAAGTGGTACATCGTGTTGTACAATATTATACATTATTGTTCAATATTATTTTATATAATTTAATATAGTACAATCATACAATAATTTGAATGTTGTTTAACATCAAACAATACTGTATAATATATACGCTCTATTAGATTATTGTATATTTGTGTAATTGCTGTGTATTGTAGAGGTATAACTGTGGATCAATTGGTTTATTTCCTAATATGTATATAATGTTGATTTATGTGAAGAGATTGAAATTCCAAATTTCATGCCTCACTTTTTAAAGGAATCAAATGCATGAATCTTATTATTTTGTCAGACTTTAGGCATTCATTCTCAAATTTCCTTTTGCAATCTCGCTACTTTTTATTTCTAGGAAATAATCATTAATAAAATTTTAACGTAATATCAGAAGAAATAGTTTAAAATGAATAAATTTTGAGGCTAATATAAACTAGAAGTGATTGAAATGAAGACAAGACTTTCAAAAATTTTAATCGTTGAGTACGCTAAAAAGGATTGTATCAGAATCTGGAAAATAAAGAAAATAAAAATTAACGTTATATATATATATATATATTTAAATCTCTTTGCATAGATTGATTTTGCAATAAATAGGGTCTTTGGAAAACTTTTAAATGTTTTTGGATGCATTTAATACAATACGTTATTTTATGTGCATTACCGAATTTCTGATTACATTTTTTTATTCTTTATGAATTGTGCAAATGATGCATATATTTCTATATTTTCTCTCCTTATGATTTAAATGGTAAATATAGATCATCAAAATTTCATCTATTTATATAATATAAACAATTGTATTTCCACTATTTATATTGTATCACAAATTACATAATGGACGTGTACGCAAGTGATGGAGGAAAGATAAGAGTTAGTCATTACTGATAATTCGACCAGCCCGAAGACACACGGATAATAAATACCGAATGTCCGAACTGCCTCAACAGCTACATTGGCGGGAACTGTGGTTGAGATCCAAGAGGCCACCGGTCACAGTAACACCCTTCCCGAAGGAAATACTACACGCCATCGATGGGGGAGCACGACCCCCACCTATTTATGTACCCTCCAGGGTAGCGAGGTCCAACCACAATGCAGGAAGTATCTCATCCTCATTTCGAGATGCCCCCCCCCTGGGTGGATAGAAGAATTACTGAAACATTCTAATGGAATTATAAATATTCTTATAAAACTGAAAAAGTACTTCTTAAATTCTAAATTCTTTCAAGTTACAATCGATCTTGGATTACTCTTAGCTATGTTGTAAACTAAAATATTAACAAATATTTAAAATTTTATAAATACTTAATACTGCCAGCCAATGTAATAATTTCATATTTTTCATACAACATTTTTTATAGAAAAAAAAAACGAATTTAGTCTTCAGATTTTGGAATACAGTGGGCCTTGTAAATGATTACTGATTAGTAATTTAATGATATATTAATTGCTTTCAATAATTCAGATTAAATATACAAGCAGAGTAAATTTTGATATACAGTTTTCTATAGTTAGTGTTAAAACATATTTCTCATTTATTGCATCCATCGATAATTATTGTAAATTAGTCAACAATTTAAATTTAATTATTATTTATTTTATTGTTTTAAATTTTAAACCCGATGTATTCTGGTTTTATTTTTAATGTCTAGGAATTCTAAATAATTTAACTAATAGAAATTAATACACTTCTTCTTATTCATTTTAGAAAAAAGATATTGATTGGTTCGGCCGGCCAACCAATCAGTATCTTTCACCAAATTTAAGCAAGCATTACTTGATTACCATGTTTGATCACCATGGTAATCAATGTGCTTTAGAAGAAAATGTAACATTTTTATGCTTGAATAAAAATTACCGATGGATAGACTGACAAATTACCATTTTTTAACAGAAAGATATTAAATGGATGCAATAATTGAATAAGGACTCAAATTTCCTTTTCAAGCACATTTAATTTATTCATGTTTTTATCTTTTAAAACTTTTAAATTCCCTAGTATCCTGTTTTAAAAATTTTATACATGCATGATCTCAAAATCCACTTAATAGTTTCAAATTCTTCAGTTTAATTAAGGTTAATTAATTTCATGCTTTGTGGTACCTCTATGATAAATTTGTGAAAAAATTTTAACTATAGGATATAAGAATGAATTATCAGCCAGAAAGTAGAAAATTAAAAAAATTCTTTATACTAGCTTTTACATAAGCAATATTTATTAATTCTTATATTCATTAATACTAGTAAGGTAATGGCCAGACTTGCATTAAAACTGTTTCGTTTGCATGTGAAATGTTCTAACGAAAGAAAAAAAAATAGCTCGATGATGCAGTCATGTTTTGTTTATTCTCTTCTTAACAATAGCATCTTTTTTCAACTTCGGATTATTTTAAGAATATTAATCTTATGTGACTTACGGATGGATAATCACATTCATGATTGATTCACTCTAACTATATATTTTTGAGATGGTAAAGCAATTATTTTTGTTCGCACCATATCCGAAGTAAAACATAGTATCATTTATAGGAATAGGAAAATAAGAAAACTTTGCTATTTTGATGCCACTTAACTTTTCATTTCTATAACTATGCTAAGTTAGAAATAATATTGATTTCGGGATATTTAAATTTTCAATTTTTTTAGGCAGATATGGGGATATTTAAAAATGAAATGCACTGTAGAAGGGTGCATGCACGACATTGCGTTTCAGTATAGAATCAAATACGAACAATAGTGTATGTGCGCAGAGCCCAATTCATTGTTCCAGGATTTGTTTATTGAATCCGTGTTAGAAATTGCTTGAAATTCGAAATAATTCATTTCTGAAAACAAATTGTTTATGAAAAAAATGATTGTTAAATAAGTAATTCTGGCAGTAGTTTTCATTTGAATAGTTCGAAAAATAAAAATCATTACAATTTCTGTGTTTTCAAATTCTTATTTATATTTGTTAAAATGTGTTGTGACCTGAATGTTTCCACGATTACTTTAAGATGTGTGTATAATGATATAATACTGAAAAGAATAATGAAAGTATTTTTGTGTATAATGAAAGATAAAAATGATATTTACATTTAATATTAGTATAAAGTTACCTTTGTACTTATGTATTATTTAATGTTGTATTGATTCTGATGTTTGTTTCTATAAACTTGCAAATAAATTCCTTCATTTCAAATTCTGATTAGTTATATTTTTTGATCAGTGGGTTTCATTTTTTTGTGCCTTTTTAAATTTTAAAATGGCTTCAAAATTTGTTTGACTTAAATATTTTCTATTAAAATTTCTCCGCTTTTTACTCCTTTTAGGGCTTAAAATTCCCACTTCATATTTGAAATTATTTCCTAAAATTAAATTTCTGTTAGTTAATTACCAAATTTTGATTTTAGTAAATAGTTTCTCTTATAGTGACTGCAGAATTGGAATAAACTCGTTACCTCTCCGAGTACGTGTTCTGCATGACAGAATTTAGTGATATGATTGAATTTCAGAATCTGATCCATGTAAAGTGATTCAGAATTATACCCTCAAATCGATGGCAAGAGTGAATAATTTTTATAGCCAAAGACTGTTTTTATTCCATGTACTCATGCCAAAACTACAAAGCAGATTTTTAGGCTGTAGTGCATTGAAACGAAAAGTGATTAAAATAATGAAGATTTTCGAAAATTACTTAGAAACAATTCTTTGTTGTAGGAAGTTGTGTAGAGATCGAAGACAGGAGTGCATTGAAATCTTGATTATGTCAGAACTGTAAACAAATTTCTTACACATGAGTATGCTTTTCTTTCATACTTGTATAATAGTGTTCCTATAAATTTGTCATTATCTACCACTAATATTCAAACTTAGACTTTGTGAATGCCTTTTTCATGCCAAGAGCATGGTGACGAATTACATTAAACTAAGAAGATACATTGCACTTCAAAAAGCTTCTCATACTTTATAAATAAATAAATAACTTATCAGTCTGTTATTTCATTAGAGGCGTTTCCCTTGTGGGCCTAAATATGCGATTTTGCATTTAAGCCTCTAGATGCTTATCCCGCGATTTCTGCGGGTTGGCAATCAGTCTATTTTCTGTTGCATTCCGCTTTTTTCTCGGTTTAGAACGTTTACTTTTACGATTAGATTTTCATTATATCATATTATCGGCAACATATAGTACCAATTCACTTAGTTTGAAAAAAATATTTGAATTTAATTGCAAACAACGCATCTAAATAGCGATTTTTAAAAAATTGCGCAGTCATAAGGTTAAACTTCAATACAATCTCAAGAAAGGAACAAGAAAATCCCAGACGACAAAGAAAATATATTCCATGCACAGATGTAAGCATATTTGCTGTTTCACACATCATAATACACATTAGCTAATTTTTTAATAACTGTCAAATTAATTGTATATTTAAAATTTTTTAATTCATTCCAAAAGATATTAATATCTTTTCATCTTAATAACTTCGTAAAAATGTACCTTTATTCATTTATATACCTAAAATGGCTGTTCGTAACTAATTGGTTCCTACATCTGCTCGTACTATTTATGTAGATATTTGAATATAAATGCAGATATAACAAAAATAATGAAGTAGATAGGAACATAGATAATAACAATTGATAAAACGTTAGCAGTTGTTTAATATTGTATAATTCATACGATTTGCATTTTTTTTCAAATTTATTGAATTGGCAAACATGTTAGTAACGCTTTTATATTCAGTATATCAACAGTCTTCCTTGAATTCAAATGGCTGATATTTTCCCAGTTAGATATCTAGCTTGTAATACTCTTTTGAGTTATCGCAATCTCTTCTGTAAATATTATTAAAATGGAATCCTACGAATTTGTCAATGATGTAGTTTTAACATGAGGTGACAAGATGAAGTCGCATCTTCCAAAAACGTTTTGGAATATATTTTATGGTAGATCTGACTTGAACACAGAACATAATGAACAGAAAAAAACGATAGAAGACTTCATAGACTTATACGGTTGCATATAATTTTATTATGAAGTTTAAGAATAGAAATTTTTCGGCCACTAGTAAACAAAATTTTAAAAATGTTTAGCTAAAATATAGCATCATTTTTCAATAAAAAAATTACAAATATCTTACAGAAATCTTTTTATAAATATCGTGATTTATTGTTTTTGTTTAAAATAGCAGAATGGCCATTTACATCAATAACTGAACCGCTTATTTCACATCAATTTTAATAGTAAAATGAATTGTCCCATTGATTAGTTTTAGAAACTTGGAAATAAATGTGGTGTAATTCATTTATCGCTTCAGAATTGTAAGGTAATTAATGCATCGATCTATGCAGCCTCAAAATTGTGTAGTTCATCTTAGCACGATTCTCATATTGCTAATAAACTGGTACATTAATCCAACGAAGCAGAGCAAATATTACGTATTTTAAATACATTTTATAAACGAGATATATAATAGATATGATGCAGTGTAATATCATGTGGAGGAATTACAAATTTCATGGACGAAAATTCACTTTATTTTGCTTTTAATTGGCAAAAGCAAATGTGGCAAACTGACAAACAATATTGATAATATCAAAAGAACAAGGTTACTTAATCCATGTATACAGTAAGTATTGGAAATAAAATGAATATTTAACATTTTCCAACTGGTTTACGTTTACATTTAGAATGAGCGTAAAGGTAGGGTGAAATTGAAAGTTTTGTAGATTATGAAATATTTTGAATGGCTTCTATAGACAGCATGACTTAAACCCTTGGCACAATATAAAAAATAGAATATTTCAAAAAATATTATTTATACGAGTGATATGATATGATATCATTCAGATAGTCTGAGGTTGATGATATTTATAATATATTTTATTAAATCGATCGTTTAAATTATAATACACACAATAATACATTTTAAATTTCTATATTATAAGGCCAAGAGAGAAAAGAGATAGAGAAACATAAACTATTAGAGAATGCTGGTCAGTATTTTGATGCATGAATTTAAAAAAAATTCCATTTACAATTATATCAAAAGATTATGACCGTAATTACATCAGATTTATTTTAGGAAATTTTAACATGTTTTATGGGCTCAATATAAACATTATAACAATAATAAATATGGTATTATTAATTTTAAAGAATTTAATTAATTTAAGCACAAATAGCTTTTTTTATTGCAAAATATGGAGTTCGATGAATAATAATAAATAATTCGGTCATAACGTTTGTAGGATTGTAACTGTTTAGAAAGTATTTATTAAAGAATATTCCACTTTTCATTCATTTCTTATATTCTCTAAAAATATTTCATGAGTTATTGAGTAACCATTTTTGCTTGTTACTAGAATAGACTGTTTGCTAGATTTAAAAATAGCGACTATTATTAAAATATTATGGCAATGTAATGCATTAAAAAAATATTTAATTTTTTTTTGCTGCAATTTTTATACATTCTTACAACAGTATGAAAAATGATATTTGTTGGAATTAATGCTGAACGAAAAGCATTTGATTGCCAAATAAAATGCTGTAATATTTTGTAATTTGCGAATACGCCCTTAAATGTTTCGTTTCAACTGCATTAAAAAAAAGATTTTAATGTAACAGAAAAGTTACTAGTAAGAGCAAGCTAAAATGTTGCATTTCCTCATGAAATAGCCTTATCTATTAATCTTTGTTCAAGTTTAGACCATTTAAAATTTTAAACATTAAGTTTGAAATTTTGAACATACGAATTATATGGCGACGTAAAATTACTTATAACTGTCAAATAAATGGTTAAAATAAGAATAACGTATCATATTTCCGAAATAATAAAAATGTGGGCCATGACAAAATTATTTTTCAAAAAAAGATTAAAATTTTAAGAGATTAAAATTTAAGATTAAAATTTTTATGAGCAATTAAAAGAACAAACATTTAATTGCTCGTAATTTTAAAACGGATAAACCGGGACGAATGAAGTTTATTTCCTGGAATGACTTTTGATGTAATTTAAATTTGCGAGGAGAATAAGTGTTATCTTCGAAATTTTGAAGTTTCGTAAAAGCATAAATGGCCTCTTGTGAAATTTTCAATTAAAAATCATTAAAAGTATGATAATTTCTTATTTATCATTAAAAAATAAGCAATGCCTGAAAAAGCTGCGTGGCTCCTTTTTTCTGTAATTGTGTATTCTTTTAATTATAAAAATTGTCATTTGGATATTCATTATTAAATTGAAGCGAATTTAAAGTAAATATTTTTGTTGAATTTTGTAACTTATTTCAAAATTCAAAGGATGAAAATTTGTTTTCCCGATCAAAAAGAAATAATTCCAATATTTTTTTTTTCATTCTCATTCTACATTTTTTTAAATAATCCTGTTGTGTTAAGGAAATATTGTAAATTATCAATTTATTAAAAAACGCTACTTTTAAAGTATATCCTTTATTTAATTCTATTTACATTCAAATAAAGATTAACATTATGAATTTTAATAAAAAAAATATATATAAAATCTATACATAAAACAAAGCTAAATTTCAGTAAGTATAAAACAACGAAGGTTCTGTCTGTTAAAGGAATATTTCAAATTCTAAAACTGTGTCAACTTATTATCAAGAGCTTGTTTGCTTTATGATCTTTAATGAAATAAAAATTAAGAAAGCAAAAACTGAATATTTTATTTAAACTCAACAAGCTCAACTTTTTAAATAAAATTATTTATAAGAATGAGAAATTTTGAGATTTTTTTTTAACCTTCAATAAAAATTTTGGTTTCATTTTTCATTTCTGGCGAAACTTTTCGATGAATTAAGGACAATTAAATATCTAAACAATGCGATACTTATATATCTGAAATTTTATATGATGTATGTCTGAACTTACAAACGCGTAAGCAATTTTTTCAATAACGATGCAATATTTGTGAGAATAAGTTTTTGCTTAATTTTAAACTTATGAAAATGACTCGTACAATTAAGATATAAAAATTGATAAGCAAAGTAGTAATTTTCACAATAAAACTGTTGATACTAAACTCAATAATTTACTACTGTAATATTGTCTACTTAAGGAATAGAAATAAAAACCATAGAAATAAAGATTGGAAAAATATATCATAAATTGATATATTTATATATATCATAATTGATATATATACCTCTATTAAACAGGATGATTGTATAGGAGAATCTTTTCGCTATTATGACTGAAATTTTAGAAGAAAAAAGAATTAAATAAAGGAACTAAAATCTTGGCAAATGCTGCAACGTTAAAAATATTTCCAAAATAATTTAACGTATGTGCTAAAAAGGAGGAAATTGAAAGGATAAGGATATTGAAAGGATAATTTTATGCGTTCTTTATACAAAATTTTGTTACTAAGTGATTTATTACAAAAAGCTGTGACAAATGGTACAATAGATGAAAACAAATGATATATAGATTCTTAAATAAGTTTAATAAAAAATGGAATTCAAGCAAAAAATGATTTTAATTCGTGATCCAGGTACAATATATAGGTCCAGGTTTCAAATAAAAGGTAAGGAAAAAAAGTATCATTAAGTCTCAGGAGTAAGTATATATCTACTTTTTTGCATACAACTTACAATTTCATAGAAATGTTGGATTCAGGATTTCCAGTTAGTATGGAATTGTATAAATTGTGGAAAAAAAACAGCTTTCCTTTTTTGTCTCTCCTTACTGTTCTGATATTCCTATTGCTTTATATAATTTCAAAAATGTAGTAAAATACTAATTTATTTATTGAGACATATTGAAAATTAGTTTCTAATGAAATTTGTTACTTTATCGAGGAATAAGAGTTCCTTATAAAATATTTCTAGGATGAACGGGAAAGCTATAGAAATGCTCTCAGTTGGAGAAAAATATCAGAGACAAAATTTTAGCTACGAAAATTTGTTTGGGAAGTTTTCTTCCAATTCATGTATAAATCATCTGTAGTCCACTCTAGGGATATTAGAAGTGGAACTGATTTCATTTTCTTTGAGTGTTGGCTATTTCTAAAGCAGAAATGTTTCTTAAGTGGTCTTCTTTTTCTGAAGTATGCAGTAAGTATAGAATGTCGCATAGAATATCAGACTTCTTTCTTTCTCAACATTTTATCAAGAAATAATAAAAAAGCTTTATTAGTTCACTAAAAATTAGATAATTTTTTATATGAAAAAGATGAAACTGAAAAAAATATTGAGACACACTTTTAGACAAAAGTCTAAAAGTGTAAGGTGCTGATAAAAAATACTCTACGGAAAAAGTTAAAAATATGATGTGACAAAACAGACATATCAGGTTTTATTCAGTTTAAATATGTATCCTGTATCATATAGGTTATGATTTAAGGCATTCAAAATTTCCTGTCATGAAAAAAGTTAAGTAGTGAGTACGAATTATACAAAAAATAATAATAAATTACTAAAATTAAACAATTTCAACGTAAAATAACGGGCTTTTAAGATCAAAACTTCAATTAAAAGTATTTTTTTATGTATTTTGCCTATCAATAACAAATTCTCAATAACAGTAACAAGTATTCTGAATCTACTATTTTTATGTTATCAGATAATTAACTTTAATGGTTTTACAGTTAACACAACCACCATTTGCTTGTGACATATTTCTTTTAAAATTTTGAAATGTCAATCATATTTCAAAGGTAAAAGACTGCTGTTTTTTAAGGTTATTTTTAAAAATAGTTTCTTATTTATTTAAGCGAGAAAAAAACCCAAATTCACAGAGTCAGGAATATATCCCACCACTTCCTGGTTTCATAACTTTTCCTATCTATAGCTTATAGTAAATTGTCAGATAAGATAGGTGTGCACTCACTACAATGGATAATAAATATTTGATGGTAAGCGTAGTTATATCTGTTACGTTTCGTTAATCGATCAATTTGAAATATACAATTTTTGCAACTTCAATTTTTTTTCTTTTTCTCTCTTTCTTTTCATTGAAAAAATATTGAATTCTTCGAGTCGAAATATGGGAAAGGAGATAATTATCTACCCTATATTTGTACATTTTACAAATTTTAAAGGAATATTATTGAAGACATATGCTCAAACATGAAAAAATATACTTTAATGTTACCATTTTGAGGGACATATTAACATTTTAGTGTTGTTCGAAATTGCCAGAATATTATTTATAACGAATAATATTGTCAGATAATTTCAATTTTGGTTGAATTTTAAAAGATTTAGGATAAAAGAAGTGAGATAATTTCAATGAAGTTTAGATTTTAAGTATTATTTTATTGCTGCACAATAAAATAAGAATTTTATTGGTTAGCATTAACACGTAAGCACATAAATATATTAAAAGTCTTCTGTGTGGTTATAAACGGGGTTTCAGTTCACTATCAATTTCCCACAGTTAATTAAGAAATAAAAAATACATTGATTTTTCTATGTAATAAAACAGTTCAAAAAATTTTAGTTTACTTAGTCAAGCAAAATTCATTCTTATATTAAAATTATTTTTTAGGATATTATGCTTATGGTTAAATCTTTTGACTATGGTCAAATAGTGGAAAATATAACATATCATGGTTTCAGGATACACATCGTAATTATATAGAAAAAAATAATTTTAAGAATTTAAATTGTCAAAAAACTAAGTGAAAGAATCATTGTAATATTACATTCAATAGAAGATAGCCGAAATTACTAAATTATTTGTATTAAACTTGTTGCTGACGAACAGATAAGTTTCGAAACTATATTATAGTCTAAAATAATAAGAAAAATATCTTATGTTTAAATTGAAAATAACAATTATTTGTGTCATTAAAGAGAAAGCATGTTGTTTTCACATCATATTTGTTACGACGTAGTAGTAAAGATAATCATAATGATAAGCTAGCTGCTGATGAAAAATGAAGGAAGAAAATATCCTTCAAATTCATAAAAAAATAAACAAAATCCTAATACTTATGAGAAGGCAATATAAACCATAAACAACCAAGGAAAAATATGCTAGTTATAACATTACAATTAACACACATGGAAAATGAATTGAATATTATTTCTAAAGATATTATATGCCTTGTTTTACTGAATAATAAAAATCCATTATATAAGAGCAATATTATAATATTAATAAATTATTTAGGCTGACTAAAGCTCAGAGAATTATTAATTTGTTCTGGAAACTTGAAATGTTCATGAGGATTAAATGAACTCTAAGGAAAAAAAAAGAAAATATATATTGACAAAAATTTCGCTTGGAGAAATCTGTTTTTAGAAAAGTTTATTACTACCAAAGGGCATATAAATTTAAAAAGTATGCTGCTAACGCCTTATTTTTTCATATATATTATTTATCCATTTGAACAGTTATTATACAAATAATAAAGAGTAATATAATTTTTTTCCAGAACATATTGAGGCAGTTATAAAGTTTACATACTTGAGTAAACAATTTCATATAACTAATGGAGCTAAATGAAACAGCTATACTGTTGGCATCTGCGAATAAACTGTTATGTAAAATTCGGCAAAAGAGAACGAATACATTAAAGTCAATAAATAAGCACAGAATTTACATTAACTAAGAAATTTATAAGCACATTACCTTTTCAGTCATCTTAAATTAAATTATTCACGTTTTATTTCTTATTTTTGAGGTTCAGCTTTATACTTTGTTATTTTAAATAAAATAATTGGAATACTCTGAATCAAGGAAGAATCAAGTCTTAGAATAAAAATAGAAGAATTAATTACAAATAGATCTGCGTTAGAATCGGAAAACACACACAAAAAATATCATCAGAAAGAAATTAACCAAATTTTAAAGCAAAATTCATATAGTGTATTCATTTTCAGTGCAATGATAGAATTTTTATTAAAAATATAGCATTCCATTACACCTATGAAATCATGCAAAAGAAATGCCAAATAAATTCCTTCATCACTTTCATAACGAAAAACTCGCATTGGCATCTTGTCTACGATTTAAATAGTAAATATATGCATATATCGAGCACTATAAAATTTATCAACCGAATATCTGTAGCAGACACTGTAAATTCCAGAAAAATTTTATTCATGCATTTTATAATTCATTCTGATAAAATGTGAAAATGATCAAAGTGAGTAACTTTCATGTTTCTGCACACTTCTTTTCTATGTTTTATGAAATTCTATAAAATAAATGGAAAATGTAATGATTTGATTTATATTCCTATTCAGTGAGTGCCAAACTTCATATGAAAGAAATCATTTTATCGTGTCATCACTTTATGCTAAAACTTAGAGCAAACTTTGCCTTCAAATTAAAAAAATTGAATTTGTAAGATCAAGGAAATAAGATATCCAAGAAATATATCCCTAAAAATATAATCTGAAATCTGCAACATATAACATAATAATATGCATTTTTTTATTATTGGTATTAATGTTCTTTCTTTATTCTGGCAACATAATTTAATTATGGAACATAATGTATATCAATCATCGCTGTAAATGGATGGATCAACTACATTCTAAAAATGGACTTAGTAAAAATGTCACTTTCCTTTATTTATTATTGAATATCTTCTTTAAATCGATTTATTACCAAATAAATATAATTATTGATGTAACTATAATAATATAATAAAGAAAATGCTGAATCAACAACGTTAGAAGCTATTTGAATGCATAGTTACATAATAATTAATGACTTTTCGAGCAAAAACATTTACTTCGAAATAAAATGTAATATTCTATTTTTAGAAATTAACTAAATGTAACAATTTTTTTAATTGATAAGTTACTAGATTGTTGCTAGTTATAGTTATAACAATTTCCGCTTCCCTACCCAAAAATAAAATTATATAAAATGAATACTACAAATTCATAGTACATAATAACGCATATTTATAAAATGTAGATATTTAAAAAATTAAGTAGTATGAATTTTAAAAAATCTAATTAGAAAATTTTGCAAATGTCATTAATTTTTCATTATTACAGAAAATTTCTTACATCTTGATATATTTTGTGCAACTCTTAGAATGGCTTTGAAAGACTTCCTAAATTTCTAAATATGTTTCGAAATGTTTTTCGATGCATGGAAACATGAATTATTCAAAAGCACTACATTCGAATATTCTTACAAGGAAGAGCACTTCAGAGTATCAGAATTTTGATATAAAATGATTATTGCGAAAATAATATTAAAATATTTTTCTTTAGTGTCCAACTTGAAAAGGATCGGGTGTTTTAATGAAATTCCAAAACATTTAATGTGTTTTTGTAAATCGTTTCATTCTAAGAATGATCATTAGCATAATTTCGATGCGTGATTTTTTTTATTAAATATCTTTTTTTTACAAAAAGGAATAAGAGAGTCAAGAATAAAGTGTTTCAGAAAATATAATATCGTAAAGCAAATTCAATTTTTTTGAGTGATATTATGCATAAAGTAAAACTTCTGATTTAGTGGAACGTAAATAATTTTGAGTAGAGATAAAATATAGTTGTATTTGGAATATGAAAGTATGTTCGAAAGATTTCCCTTTCTAAACCAACAAAACTTTTTCTATGTATTTTTTGTTGCTATTTGTCTGGGCTGTTTATTGAAAAAGAATGGATTTGCTTTTCTCTCATAGAACAAAAAATAAAATGGTCAAGTATTGGTTTAAATATTCCTGATACATTAAATGTAAAAATTATATTTATTGCCGGCGTTCTGGCATAGGGGTAGCGCGCCTTCCTCGTGATCTGGGTGTCCCGGGTTCGAGTCCCGGGTTGAGCGCGGTTGTTCTTCCGTTGTTCTGTCTGTGAGATGTGTGAATGTGCCCTCCTGTAAAAAGGAATTGTGCAAGTGAATGAGTAATGCCTAAGTAACAAAGGCGTACTCTTGGCCCAAATTGGCGCTACTATAAAAACAAGAGACGCTCCCCTTCGATTTAAATCGCTGTCTTCGTAACAGCGGGCTTGTCCGTGGCAATTGCCATAAGAAACAACAATTATGTTTATTTGTACTTATCGAGGAGTGAAGCGATTGATAGCGTTTTTTAAAATATCAATTATTTCTTATTTTTTGAAAAAGATATATTTTAAATTTATATTCAGATCTCGATTGAGTATCGCCAGATTAAAAAAAAATGAAAAATCTAATTAATCATTTCATTTCTATAAACTTATGAAATTTTAATGTATGAAATGATCTATAAAAAGAGATAATTCTGCGAAGTGGTCATAAAATAAGTTTTTCATTTCTGAGCTTCAATTAATGAGAAGAAAGTAATGAAATTCTTAAACAGACTGGAAACAGATTTCTAAAAAAATTATTTAGGGATAATTAAGAATACATTCATTGATATGAAAGATTTGGAGTTGTCGTAACCTAGAATTGATTTATAATGAAGAATAATTTATAAGCAACAAGAAAGAATTTTGTAAGATTTCATTCATATTACAGGGACACGTAAGAATAAGAATATATGAAATATACCTCCAAAATTCATTCTTATTAATCATATTTCAAATCCTTCGAATAATTTGAAACATCTCCAATATATTAGATTCTTCAAATATATTTTAATACTACGACCTTAAAAGGCAAAAATTGCTACCTATACTTTTTAAAAGAAAAATACATTTGAACACGTTTATATGAAATTACCAGAATAAACATACTGATCGTATAAAATAGGATAAAATGTGAGAAGTAAATGAATTAATAGAAACTAATAAATACTAGTAGAAATACTAATAGCAATAAAAACAGTTCATTATTATTTTCTGGTTACTTTCTACATTTATACCTCGCATTTATCATCATATATTAATGGAATTATTTATAGTTACGAAGATTATTATAATGATAGTATTAGACAAAGCTCGCTGTAATCTTAATATAAAAGAATATGAATTTAATTAATTTATTATTAATAGTTCGCGGTGTATAGATATTTATAATGTTAATTTAATTAATTTTGATTTATTTCAGTTTTAAGTTGAAATTTATTAAATCTAAGGTTCTAAAATAATAGAAAATCATAACACTATAAGCTATGGTTCTTAGATGAATTTGTTCTCAAAAATATATTAATTCTTAAATGGTCAGGAAAAAATCTTCACTTTCTCACACTGTCTTTTCTTTTTATTTCTAACATCTATCTAAATAAAATAAAAGTGTCCTTGGATTATTTCCTTACATTCGTTTTTTCTGAAAAATCTGTTCAAACTTTGATCCGGGGATCAGCAATAATAAAGAATACTTCTAAGTTACATTGTTACTGAAGAAAGAATATTAAAATGCAGCGCTAGAATTATTTTCGAGTAGATAAACAATCTTTGTTTTATAAATGCACATGTTTTTTATCTTTCTCCTTTTTGAAAAAAGAAACAAAAATTTAACAAATGTTTTTCATCCAGTGATTCCTCCGTTCTTCCCTTCTTTTATAGCACTCGGGGAACTTTTTATGATTAATGATATTAAAAGTTCTTTAGTATCAAAAAGCAACCCTTGCGCTCTATGAAAGTGTGGTAGTGAAATAACTAACAAGCTAAAAAAAAATCTATTTTGCCATTTTTGTCGAAAACAAGCATAAAAACGTTACCACTAAGGGATATGTTGCTGTTGAGTACTTTTTTATTACTATTTTCCCTGGTGGAGATATCATCACCTTTTCATAATCATCAAAGGGAGATTTTCTAAAAAATAATGGTATCTGTAAAGTTGTTGTTTGGGCCTTTTATAAGTCTGTAAATGAAATATCAAAATAAGATCTGAAGTTTTATATCTGAAGTAATTATGTTTGAGGATAAATCTCATTTTCTGAAATATTCAAACAGTTCAAAGGAATTCAAGGAAATGTTACGTATTAATATGTTTAAATCTTTATAAATGATTCCATTTTTTAAATAAAATCTGTGTTCCTTCTATTATATTTATACAAGGAAGGGCTACATACCTTTTCACAGTTTTGGATATGTGTAAAAATCAGTAATCTGTGTAATTAAATTCCAGCCTTTGAATTTTTTTCTTGCTTTTATAACTTCAATCACAAATTTTCATTTAATGATTTTTTTTTACGTTATTCATGGAATTGATGAGACTTCGAGAAATAGAAAACCAATTAGATTATACTTTTGATTGAAGGCATAGTTGTAAAGTGTACATTGATAAAGCATAAACCACTCAAAATTCATAAGAGGTATTTAACAACAGCTAATAAATTAAGTCAAAAGCTTTTTATAGACACATATATTTTGAGATTTAAAAACAAAAAAAATGGGAGCAATAATTAATTGATAAAAACTCTACTCATTTATAGATAATTTACATTCATCTTATATTTGAGAATAAAATTAATTTAGGTTACATTATATCTCCACTAATACCAGCATAGAAAGGGTGTGTGTTGGCGCTCTACAGAGCTGACCGTTTTTCCTGTAGCTACTAAAACTTTTAAAAATGAATTTTTGATAGAGAAAATGTGTACCTAGCGACAGTTTTTGCGATTCTTACTATACTTTTAAATAATAAGTAATCTTGGAAGATTCTGGAAGTTACCATAAATAAATTTCAAAATATTACAATGAAAAATGATTTTTCCATCATTTAAAATTCAAATAATTGACTTTTCAATTTTATCACTTTATCTGCTCTATTGCTTTTCCTCTGAAATTTTTTTTGAGATTTTTTTAGAAAAAAAAATTGTAAAATCTGCAACAGAAGATACATTTTATTACTATACTGAAATTTAAACCATTGTCATTGTTTCATCAAATAATTTATTGGCAAATATCCTTTCTTTGTTGATAAGGAAGGATTTCTTTTATCCATTAAGGATGAAAGGTTCTATATTAATATCTAGCAAATATTCATGAATATTAAAACAGTGAAATAACCATAACTTCTAAGAAAATGTGCAAATAGATGCTAGATAATCCACAATTATTTATTATGCTGTAGGGGTCAAGCTGTTATGGAGCTTGACCCCTACAGGAATGCATAGTTAACATTGTTAAAAGAACAGATTTACGTTTTTAAAAAAATAGAATGGATTTGATGTGTATTGCAGAATTGAAGATTAAAAATATTTTATTGAGACCAGCATCAGTGATTTAATTGAGACAAAATGCTGCGAATATATTCGGAGGACTATCTGGACAACAAAAGCATCTAATACCTAAGTAAAACAAGGACTTAAGCAATACAAAATTATTTTTAAACATACTGGGAAAGACGGTTAGTTCCTATTAAGTGAATAAAATAATTCATTCTGAGAATTGATAAAAAATAAAAATTGCAAAAAAATATTTATAATTCTTTTAATTATACTGAAACATTGAGAAAAAAGAATTATCAAGTTTAAATACTTTTAATTAATAAAGCCCTTTGACTTTCAAGCATTACGAAGGAAGAAATCAAAAAAGTGTAATGAAATGAAAATAATTAGTATGAAAATGTATCATTTGCTAATGAAGTTGAGTGAAAAGAAAGGAGATGTTAAATTCGCAAGATTACAGTGATTAATTAATTACAGTTAATTAAAATGTTTCATATGTTCATCAGAAAAAATTATAAAATTTAAGATAGTTTTTTAAACTTAAATAATAAATGGTTCTCAAAGAAATTAACAAAAGGAATGAAATGGTTCTAAAAAAATGGCTTCAAAGACTATTAAACAGAGATTTTTTTTGAACGATAATTCGAAGTACTTTTAGATATTTAATATAAGTTTTAAATCGTCTAATAAATGTAATATAATAATGCATAGGCTGGTTATTTATAGAATTATTAGACGATTGTTGCCGGCATCCTGGCCTAGGGGTAGTGCGTCTTCCCCGTGATCTGGGCGTCCTGGGCTCGAGTCCTGGCTCGGGCATGGCTGCTCTTTACTCTGTGTACTTATCTGTGAGGTGTGTGAAAAAGCCCCCCCCCGTTGTAAAAAGGGGTTGTGGAAGCGAATGAGAGAGTGCAATCTTCATATGAGCTAGAAGTCAGACTTCTGCCCTCGAATGTTCGGGAGTCCTTCATCCTCTTTCCGTTGTAACAAGGACACATCATCATCATTAGATGACTGTTGCATAGATACATAGTTTCACTTTATGCGGGAAGGCACTCCAGTAAATTTCTTAATAACTTTATTGGTAGTGATAATCTGTACATAACTATAGTTAAATTATTTACAATTATCGCTTGCTTTTTATTTTTATATGCTTTCTTTTGAATCTTTTCTTATAGAAATATTACTTTTTATACACACACGCACGACGCACACACGCACACACACACACACACACACACACACACACACACACACACACACACACACACACACACACACACACACACACACATATATATATATATATATATTACATGATCTTTACTTATAATAGCTTAATAGTCTTTATCTGATTGAGGAATTTCAATTCTTTGACTTGAGGAAAAGCGAGAATCGCTTTAAAAATTCAGTTCCATTAAAATTTCTTTCCAACAAGTAATGTTATCAAAATGCCGAATGTAAGGGCGTTTTCATATTTTACAATTTAAGACAATTCATTTTACTATTTTCTGTAATTTTTCTGCATCAAATTACAGAAGCATCATCATCAGAGGTTCGTTTTAAGAAAGTATATCTTTAAGAAAGTCCTTAAAAAGTACTTAGTAGCTTTATATTGTAAAATGATAAGAATCTGAATATAACTACAGAGACTAATGATCGGAAAAATTCAAACTATTTACATAACATTTAAGTAAGAATTTACTCAAATGGCTACTCTAAATTAGTTTCAGCTAAGAATCTCACCGACACAATTTTTTTTGTTGTTGTTGTTAATTCTTTTTGTCTCAAACAACTTTTTTTCATGTCAAAGGAGTAGATGCTTTTCTTTTTTATTATCTGGAAACTACTGGGCGTGAAAATAAAAGACTCGTGGGAGAATTCGATTGATTGTTAGATTTTGCTGCTATTTTTTTCTCTTATTGACAAGCAGCAGCACAGGGTTCGATTCAATGTGTAGGCGGAACAAATAAGCTAAAGACAGATAGATTGAGTTTCTGAAAGCGATAAAGTCGATGTATTTGTCCACGATCATGTTGATCTTAGTTATGCTCATTGGTTCTGATTAACTTAGAAATAAAAAGTTTTGTTAAAGATATATATAAAAGTAATCAATCGCCACACACTGAAGTCCATCAATTATGTAAGTTTATCAGTTAACTTAAGAAACAATATTTGGATAATCAAGAAATCACCTAGCAAAATATTTTAACAGAGCATTTTTTCTTAATATTCTGAATAATTTCTGACATTTTAATTTCTGAATAGACCGGAAATGACGAAGGAGCAGACAATAATTTTTTATCGCTCTTAATAATAAGAAGAGGTTCAGATTTAATTCCTTTTATTTCATAAAAAAATTTCAGAAGCCCGATTGAATTTTGAAAACTTCAGAAGCTCATATAAATGATAATGGGATTTAAATTTGTGCAGTTAAGGAATCATTTGCTCTTTAACCAAAAGACCAAAGCTTTATATATTGTTCACATGAATTATCAGCAGTTGATATGAAATCATTTGTCGAAAACTATCATATTTTTTATTATATAAGTTTATACATACAATTATTATAGTGTCGTATTATTATTATCTCGACTGTGGAATATCAAGTTCATTTACTATGTACTTACAAAAATAGGAATGTCTGTTCTGGCGTCGTCTGTATCATGTGCCTGCTGTTTAAGATTCCAATGCCAAATAATTTTGAATTATGTCTGAAATATTACAAAAATTGGAATAACAATTAAGGAATCGTTAATACTTCTAAAATTGTCAACAAAAATTAAATGTTGTTCGCTCTCTTTTTCTAAGTAACTACTCAGTTTCTACTAGTCAATTGCATAAAAGGATTAGTTTTTAAGCATTTTTATTAAAGAATTACAAAAACTATTTCAGTGAACAATTTGCAAGCATATATAAAACTTGTAAATACAATTGTTTTAAGAATCTTGAATTACAAATACGTTTAGTTGTTTTAAAATGAAAAAAGGCACAACCTTTCATAATTAATAATAATATTGGATGAAAATAAATGTATAAAAGTTTTTAAAATAATGTTCCTCGTTCATATATTTCCATTTAGAATCAACATTTGAATGTCAAGTCTTTTAAAACATTATCATCTCTCAGGACTCACAAGAGGGAAGATGACGAGTCCCGATAGATTTGTTCCCAAAACTGCTTATTTGACATTTCTTTGGCAAAATTTGGTTTCAAATCATGAATATACAACCTCCCCCTCCCCCCCAAGGTCAGGACATTACAACATCACAGAATTCGGTTTTAATGCAATAGAATGGGTCCAATGCTTAACTTGCAAATTACAAATATAAAATTCTGTAGAAAGCAATCTATCATTTTCTTGCGTTTCTGCAGTTCTAATGCGCAATGCATTTATGTTAAATTTTGTTTTATATAATTTGTTTTATCTTGATTTCATCGTAAACCATTTGATGATATTTATTACCAATACATCAGTGATATTAATTACTTAAGAGTTTATGCAATTTAAATAAAAAAAGAATTGTAAAGAGAAGGTAATTTTAAATATCGTTGTTTTTATTGTTACAACTTACCCCGTATCCGGGGCAAGTTGTATTGAACAACGTTTAGAAAAATTATTTTTAATGTTAAAATCAGCAAAATTCCTGAGTAATTTTTATGAAGGATCATTGATTATATAAATATTATAATTGAATAGTTATCTATGAAAAAGTAGTTATGATTAAGACATTAAAATATAAAAAGTATAAAATATATATAAAAAATCAAAAATTGTTACAACTAGCCCCATTTTTCTCACGGTTTGGCACTCATTAATTGGCATACATTTATAGATGTTCAGTTTTTGAAATTAAAGGTATGTCTCTCAGTCCTATAATTTTAATTAAATATAACTACAAAAATTACTAAATAACATCTTTTCTTTTTTTCTACAGTATAAAATAACTACTCAACTGTATAAAATAACAGTTGAGAGCCAAACTGCACTTGTTCCAATACATATAGTTCAATAGAAATTTTAGACATACTTGTGTAATACTCCAGGAAATATTTATCTTATATTTTTGTCAAGTATATGTTCTGTAGCAAATTTATATGAAATTAATTATAATTTCAATTAAATAAATTTGTTAGCATTATGCTCAAACGCATCTGTTCAATGGGGCTCACTAATTGCATATGCTTATCCTTTATATCTACTGCTTTATACGCATTAACATATGTTATATTCAAGATGCAAACACTTTAAATTCATTTTAATGAATTGCATGGATTTGTATCTAAAAATTTTATTAGAAAAATTTAGAGTCTGTGCATTAAAATCTTTATACAAATTGTTATTTAGTAGTGTACCATAATCACTTCAATCTAAATATTTTGTAATGTAATTTAACAAATAGAGAAAGGAAAATTAAAAGGCATATAATATTTTGCGATGTCCCAAAATATTTGTAGGATAATATTCTTTCTCCAATTTCAATATTCTTATTATTTTGTTTTCTTTTATAAAAGAATTGCTTAGCAGATTACAATTCTAATTGAAATTTAAATGTGGAAAGTCTTTCACCATTATGTGATTAATAAACTGTTATGCAATAAAAAATCAATTTTACTCCAAGAGGCGCCCTAAACCTTTAATTCTTCTGCACTTTTTAAGGATTTTCTTAAGAAATAGATAATTTAAAATAATTTTCCTATTATCTTTTCTTTTTCTCATCATTAAAAAGTAAGTCTTTTGGGCTAATTTTTAATCTTTTTAATTCTCACTTAATTGAATCTTAAAGCGCTTTTACTTTTTTAATGACGGTTGAATATTTCATTTTCTGCAATATTATATTTGAGCTCACTAAAATGTGAAGAATAATTTTCTGAAATATTGATTACCCATTAACTAAAAATATTATTTAGATGTATTTAATTTAGGTGTTTTCTTCTATATTTTAATCTATAAAAATTTCTCTTTGTTTTGGCAATTATAATTAGTTATAAATTAGTAAATCACTTTGCGATATATTAAATTTGTTGTAGAAATGTTGATATATATATATATATATATATATAAAGATAGCAATTTTTGTGTCACCTTTAAATAAATATTTTAAAGTAATAAACATGAATTGCATGAACATATTTATTATAAACAATCAAATAAATCATTTTGAATTCTTGACATGCTGCATGATCAATCTAAAATCTTCGGTTAAGAATATAGATGAATCAAAAAAAAATATTTATTGGTTTAAATTTAATTAATTAAATAATTGAATTTTATTTGGATTATTAATTATTTAATGGGATTTAAAAATGATTTATTTAGTAAATTATTGCATATATTTTATCATGTGACATTTATGTGAAGAATCCTAAAGAATGTTATTCCTATTTTCACCTAGTTTAACTTCCGAATTTCGAAATACTCGAGTGTTATTTATGTCGGATTTTTTTATTATAAACTTGGGAAGCTTGTCAAATGACAAAGACGAGCCTGTATAATTTCTCCAAATTAGCGTTTCATATCAGAGGTAAAATATTTGAACCTTTATTTTAACAGAAACCAGATACTTTTATGCTCTAATTAAAAATTGTTTACATAATCCCATTATAAGACTTGATTTTTAGATATAAATTACAACTTCGCCCAGAAGGTTACTTATATAATACGAAAAAAAATACTGATTAATTTAAAACCTGCATGAGTATGCTTTTTTTTATAATTTCATAAATATATTACTCTGAAAATGTTCTTAAGTTTGCTAGAATAAAAAATTGGCGATTTTTTTTCTTTTGCATTTGTTAAATATTTATCTAATAATTTAGAAATAAATCGATTCCTTTTGTGAAAAAAAGCCGAACGGGTAATATCCTTCTTTGATGTATTTTTAACGGGTGAATTAAGTATATTCAGCCTCATTTTTTATTTTAATTAAATCAGGTATTATTTGTCATATATTTTTAAATCTGTCAGTAGATAAAAATTAATCTTGTAAAGGTCATATAAAATTTCTGCAACAAAAAAAGTGAAGGAAATACATGGAATAATACTTCACTTAAAAAATAATTGAAATGTCTAAGTGAAAAATAAACTTCATGAACTATATATTATTTCAGTTTTTATGTGTGTATATTTTTTATTGGAATCTTTCAATTATAAAAAATAACAACAGAAAAAACGATCCTTTATCATAAATTTAGTTATCTTAATTATTTTACTCATCATCTTAAGTTAATTTGCTTTCTTTGAATCATCTACATTTTAATCAGCTTTTTTTTCATCGAAAATAATCTGAGCATCGTCTGCATTTTTTCATTAGAAATCTGTCTTTCAAAAATAGAAACATAAAAATAATTCAAAAGCATTCAATAAATAAAAAATACATTATTAATAAGAATGTCTTTTTTCTTCTTGTGTTTCTTTTTTTTTCACAAAAAATGTTTCCTCTTACAACTATTTACTTTTTAATTATTTTTTTTCCATTTCTTTTTGGTTATTTCTAATGGATTTTGCTTTGTAATCATAGATTATTAGAACAATTTAAAAGCTTTGTTATAAAAACTGACAGAATTTTCAAGAATGTGTCTAGACAGAATTATTAATTGGAAATACTTTTAATTTCTTCATTTGTAAAATTATTTCAATTAAAACATCTCAAGTGTTATTCTGAATATTTGAAAAAATTTTAATTTTCATATCACTTAGAAATTATTTAATCAATTAAAGTACAACATTTAACGGACAATGAAAACGAATTCCCTTGAAAAATAAAATAAAACTTAATTATTTAGTTTAATTTTTCTTGCAGTGAAATTTCCTTTACCAAGTTAGTTACCTTATTCTTTAAAATTAAATTCTAAATTAGTTGGTAATTTGTCGAATTTAATAATTAAATATGAGGAAAAAAATTTTTGTTCATTTTTCTCGACGATTTTTAGGTATCAAATTGGGATGGGATTTGGAATATCTTAAAGAATATTACTTCGGCTTACTTGCACCAGATAAATGTTGAGATTAAATTACTTTAATTATTTCCTTCAATTTCAAAAATATTATTTCTGATATAAAGTTTTACCTTTTTCATTCTTGTTACAGTTTTACAAATATTAGAGGGAAAAAAAATAATATCCTAATCCAACGCAGATGGTGCATTTTTTGTGTGTGTTGCTTATCGAGCGAACTTGGATGAATAGATTTTAGTATCAATTCATTTTTTAATTAAATATTTATGAAAAATAAAACCACAATAACCGCATATTACGACGAAGAAGGAGTTACATTTGTGTTATTTTTGTGAGATCTATTTTTGTGACCTTTATTTTTGTTATTTTTGGTAGCTCTATTTGGAGTTGCTTTTGTCCTTCATCTGAAAGAATACCAAACAATCCAACTGTTTCAAATTTCTGTATCATATTTCGTATTGACAATGGATCTCTTCTTATTTGCTTCACACGAGGAAATTTTTTTGCAGCTGAAGAAAAAGGTCTCAAGAGGCTTAATTTTTAAAAATTTTCAAGGAAATAAAATTTAATGCTCATTTTGAATAATATTACTTACTCCTCTATAAGTTAAAATAATATTAAATTTTCAATCAAATCTTAGTGCTGAACTTTGTTCTTACATTTATTTCTAATTGAAACCGATAAATTAAATTGAAAAATGTGCATAATTTAAATATAATATACTGTAAATTCTAAAATAATTGTAGATGCCAATAATTTCTTTAATTTCACAGGAGTTATATTTATTTTAAACAGTAGTTTAAAAGAATATATATTTCATATTCTTTATATATTTTCATGATTATTTACAGTTTTCTGGATTTTCTTTCATGTACTTATTATTAAAAAAATGATAAATAACAGATAGAGTTTTATCGCCGGAAAAGAATAGAATACAGAATACACAGAAATCATTCCGTTTGTAGAACTAGCAATGTCTCTTGAGAGCTGTAAATGTATTTGTACATAATTGAAAGAGCATGTAGTATATTTCTGATGAATATTGAGATGGGTTACTTGCTTTTCATGTTATCAGGCATATAAAGAGAGTCTGATAGTCATTAAGTATTAAGTATGATATTTGTAACCATTTGTTATACCAGTGTTTATAAAAATATTATACGAATATATGAGACCGTAACTACCATAGCATTCACATAATAAATAAAATTTTGGTTCAAGGTATTTTTAGATATGCGTTCAAGAAACATATAAAAATTACAATTAAACTCTAACAATTACTGTTACATTGACAAGATTTCAAACTTTTGAAATGGTAGAACAAGCTTTTTTTATTGGAATGTGTTCTGCATTACAATAAACAATAAATAGGATGATTTATTGGAATGGTACATGTAGCACGAAAATCACTAGACAGAAAAGAACAGAGAAAGCAACTGTGGTGTGCCTACCATATACGGGAAATTCAACAAATTCCTTTCGGCATGGTACGTGCTTTTGTTCTAAGTACCATCTACCGCATGCAAAGTGTCGTTGGAGTTGAAGTAGTTCGAGTGGAAAACTTGTGAAACACAATAAAATGTTTTACTTTCTATTGCGTCTCTGTTGTTAATGGTCGTTTTCTCTTTTCTTCTTAATCTGTCCACCGCTTGTGAATTTCATGCTACAGATACCATTCCAATAAATGTTCCAATTTATTGTTTTTTGCTAAGAACATATTGCAATAAATAAAATTTAGTGTTGCCATTTGAAAAGTTTGAAATTTGTCACTGTAACCGTAATTTTTAGAGGTTTATTGCAGGTTTATCATGTGATTCTTGAGCGCATGCTCAAACTACTTTGAACCAAAATTTTATTCCGTTCTTGTGAATGCTATGATAGTTACGATATCATACATCGGGATATTTTTTATAATCATCCGATATATATTGATATTTGTTTATCTTGAAGCGCTATTTTTTATATCACTGCTATTAGCAGTATATTTTTTTCGCATAAAAAAAATTGAAGCGACGAGGGCAGGTTGCTGTTAACCATATTCACTTTTAAGGATCAAGAATAGGTTATTAAAACAGTAGTAATATAATTTAAAATGAGAACTTCTGGAATTAACAGAAGTTGCGTCTTAATTTTCTATTTTGATTAACGAGGCATTATATATCTTTCCTCAATAATCAAAAGACAATTTTCCCCCTTATAAAATCTTCGTCTTGGGACCTTTGACTAATTGGTTCAAAAAATTTGAACTATTTTATTTTTTCTACCTTTATTATTTCTTCTTTTTTTAGCTATATTCTTCTACTTTTAACTATCAAACACTTCATTTTATTGAAATTAAATAAATTCTATGTGCATATGAACTATATATGTTCTCTCATACTTATAGAATACGTATTATGACATATAAAGTACCGTCCTTATTTTGAATACTACACATATATTATTTAAATAATTTGTTTTTGAATGTATTTGGCTTTTGTGAGGTATTCGTGGAATTTATTTATCCTCCATCGGCGGCAGCATAGTATTTTTAACAAGAAACGGAGAATTCTTGTAATTATTATCATTGCTTTTAATTTCGTGTAAATGTTTATTATATTCAGAACTAATTAACTAAATCAAGAATTCATTAATAACAAATTTAAATTCATTGCAATTATTCAGTGGGGACATAAGTGGCGGGCACGATGTAGGTGAACTTGAAGAACGCTATATTTGTCAAAACATAAACTTAGAAAACGTGTATTAATTATTCATGCACCCATTCCTTATCGATAAATAAAATAGTAAACATTATGTATTCTGCAAACTCGTCATGTTCTGTTATCAAAATATTTACATGATTTTTTATGAGAATTTAATACTTATTTATTGCATTTTAGTTATTCTTACAATCGATATTTCTATAATAACTTTTAATTTCCAAAAAGATACAATTTAAAAAATGAAGTAATTTAAATGTTCTTCCCATATTTGGTGTATTCCAACTAAGTAAGAATTCTGAATCCCGATTTGAAGCTGGAATTCTGTGTGTTATCGCACAATGTTAAATTTTTATTTTTGAGTTGTAATATCAGTTTACTAGACATGAATGTAATAGGAAATTTATATTTTAACAAAATGATTAATTCTTAAAAAATTGTTTTGTTTTCTGCATGAATTTTCTGTTAAAGCTTGCCGGATATATTGTATCATTAAACATAATTTTAGGAATCATTTTAAACAGAAGAATATTAAGAAATTTGAAGGAGATCTGACGGCTACGTCCAAATCATTGCAGTTCGATAATATTTTCGAATTAATTATTTTATCATTACTATCATTTGAAAAAATTTACTCATTATTATACCACTGGTAATAAGCTCACAAAGTATGCATCTAATATCGTTAAATTTGTGAGCATTAATCCAGTAAATAAAATAATGAAAAATATACGGACATTTAAAAAAATACAAAAATACAATCGAAATCTCTGAAAAGTCAATATAATTAATTTTATGACGATTCAAAAACTGTTGCTGTGTAATAAAATGCTTTTCGGTATCATAGAGGAGAGATGTTAAAGCAGCGATTAAGTTTTAATCAAAAAATGTAAATAAAACTTCAGACCTCTCACTCAATGAGCACATAATACACAATTCAAGATAACTTAATTGAACAGGCCGCGGTGGCCTGGTGGTAAGGTCTCAGCTTATGAGCCGTAGGGTTTCAGGCTCGAGACCCGATTCCACCAAAGAACCGTCGTGTAAGGGGGGTCTATTGCACGTTAAATCCGTCATGTCAAACGTCCTCCCGCTGGTGTGGCGTGGAGAGGGGCTGCCAGCTCAGGTGTCGTCCTCGTCATCTGACCGGGGTTCAAAATTATGAGGTCCGTCGCAAAATAGCCCTAGTGTTGCTTTACAACGGGACGTTAATATAACTAAACTAAACAAAAAACTTAATTGAACTGAATCCAACCATCTGCATGAAAGAATGTATAACCATGTATATTTCAATTTGCAGATAATATGCCAGCAGCAATCATTATCATGTTTATAGAGAATTGTAAAAATGATTTCTAAATAAGAATATTTAGAACGCGTTTTCTTATTATTAATATGAATTCTTCTGAAGCTTTGCAATACGTTTATATACAATGCTGTAATGCAATGTATTGTGATATTTAAACTATCTAAAATGGTCATTTGTGGCGAAATTTTTTACAAATCAGAAATTTTTAATTATATGAATTTCATCTAAGAATAAAATCTAGGATATTATTCTTTATGATATGTTCTTGAAGAAATAGAACATATTTTTTTCCTTCGTGTATCGGAACAAATTAACGCATCGACACATTAAATTAAATCTATGCTGTTTTATTACGGCAATCCTTCTTCCTTAGCAACCACTTGACATTGTTTGATTATGTTTACTCTTGCAATATCATCTAATTTTCTTCTTCGGTAAAGTTTTTCTTCTTTAACATTCCATCGCAAGCAAGGAATTCAAGCCACAAAGAAAACAAAATAAATAATAAAAAATTGCTTTGATCCAGGAAGAAAATAGCAGATCAAAAACATATCAATGAATATAACTTACTTGTTCTAACCAGAAACTGGATCAGTTCCTGTCCACGAATCTTCTACCATTCGTAAGGATTTCAGAATACTTTTCACCTTTCTGCAAAATAAGTTTTCTTCCATTCTACGTGAAAGTAAATCAAATATTCAAAAAAAAAAAAAAAAAAAAAATTCAACTCTCATTGGAGATACAACAATTGATTGATTTAGAAAAAAAAAATTAAAAAAAAGAGATGGCCTAATTTTTCTTTAATTGAAACTAACGAATTTATATTACTTCATAAAGACTTGAAATACATTATTTTTACAATCGAAATTATATTAGTACCTTTTTACCTAAGGGAAACTTATATTTACAATGTAAACTTCACATTCTAAACAAAGCTTGATAGCGTAATAGAATTCCAAAGTAAATAGTACTATGAAGACAGTTTTTTTTTAAAAAATTGCAGTTTGTTTTTGTTTTCTTCCACTTTTAATGGTTCTTGTATTGCGACTTATTCTCGAAAAATGAGCTCCGCTTATTGATGAGTATTGTTTATAAACTCTGAAGTAACTAAATACGTTTTCTTGATATAATGAGAGTTTTGATTTGTTATTCATTATGAAACATCGATTCATGGTGATTACAATCGCATATTTATTGTACAGATATTAAGCTTTTGAAATGCAATTAATAAGATATTTAGTTAGACGAATTTTAGAAATCTGTAAGTTGATTGAAATAGCAATTATTTCTTAGAAAATAAGTATTTCGTTAATTTCTAATAATAGCTATAAAAATATATATGGGAACTTATAAATTCTGTTTCAATACATAAAATAGACGTTCTTTTATATAAATATATATCAATAATAACTGTAATAAGAACTGCAAAATTTCTTTTGCACAGATAGAAAATCAATACCTTATTGCTCTGATCGATTTCTAAACACGAACGCGATATTGTGTTTTATCGCAAAGTTGCTTGACAAAAGTTAGGTTATTTGAATTTTAGCAAAAATTATTTTATCTGAACTTATTTATTTCTACTTTTCTCCCTGTCACACCATTACTGCAGCCGATGAATATCATGAGAATAACTATATTCCGTTGAATATTGATGCATTGGGATATTCTTGTGTTGTTCGAAAGACATCCACCATTTATTTGCCGAAAAGGAACCATTTACCAAGAGTTCACACGATTTAATTATTGCGCATTCATTATAACGAATGTAATGATAATAAATCATTTCGGAACGCACATTTTCTAATACTCTTTAATTACGAATATATCTTTTTAAATTCAATTATCAACAAATTATCACCGAAAAGTTCAATTATTTGATTGAATATTCATATCAGACTAATGTACATTTATTTTTAAGGACATCTTATTTTTCTATAAGAGAAAAATGATTTTTTGACAGAAGTTTAATTTAATAAAAGAGAAATCATATATAAATTTGATATTTGAAATTCTGAACATCGCAACGAAAAATGGTCACAGACACATTTTTTTTGAAAAATTGTTACATTGAATCAACAAACATTTCAACTTTGCTGCATATGCATTTTGAACATTATTTATTCTTGAACTGATTTTTTTTATTAAATATGATGCAAATGGAAACTTGAAGTGAAAAAAAATCGTGCTTCATATAACTTTTAACGATTAAAAAGTGAATTAACATTGCTTTCCTGATCACTTTTGAAGGATAATTAAACTTCTACTATCTCATAACATGATATAATGTTCCATTTTATAAAAAGGAAATCATCATTTCTCCGAATATTTTCTGTTTGCTTTCTCGGGAAAATACTTAAGAATTGATAGGACGATTTCCTTACCTCACAAGCAAATTTAGAAGTATTTTGAGTTTACAAAAATGCTAATATTAAAATATTAAGCTAAGTAGTTTCATCTGAGAAAGTGAGTTCTCTAACTTCTTCAAGATAGCTAGTCATGCATATACAAATTAGATTTAAGAATGGAAAGATGACGGCTATGATAAATAGAGATAAAATATTCCGTTAAATGATCTAAGTTAGAAAAAATGTCTGTGTCTTTTTAAGAGAAAAGAAATGCGAGTATATTTTAAAGAGTAGTAATGCAGCAACGAACGCCAAAAACATATTTCTAATTTGTAAAGCATCATTAAATTTTCATTAGAAAGCTTGTAACAATAAAATGACAAACATGATGACAAAAATAATCTCGTTCATGAATCAGAACAATTAATCTCACTCATAAAATAGTTTTAAAAATTGCTTTCTTTTTACTTTTTTTTTAGTTTAGAAGAGAAATATGGCTGAAATGAGCTTGGGATGATTAAAATATTTATTTAACACTGAAGGAAAAAATGTCGTAAAATGTAGTAAAGTACAAATAACTCTAACGCTTCATATTGGAGAATAATTTTTTTTATTGTATCATACATTGTGCTGTAATATCATTAGCAGCTGAAAAGTTTTGTAATCAATATTTTTTTGAATTTTTCATACTGATAAATAAAATGCATCGAAATTACTCAATGGTAAATTTATTTTATTCTAAAACTCAATTTAGAATTTATGTCATTGAATTTTAAACTTCTGACAATTTATTCAATAAGTTTTAATGATGCAAATGATAAAATGGCTAAAAAGTAAGTATGTCATTAACGAATGTATATTGTGAATGTTTCCATAATGACAACTTCCCTTCCCTACCGTTGATAAATTGCATTCACAAATACATAAAAAAAGAATAAAGAAACACCCTTATTTGAAAAAAAGATAATAATTAATGTCTATTGAATTGAATACTTACTTATCTTTATAGAATTTTTCTATAAAGATAAGTAAGTATTTTAATGAATATTAAAAACACTAGAATTGGAAATGATATATGAATGCTCAGAATTCAATTAAACAATGAATATTATATTTCGTGTAAACATTAAAAACTTAGAATTAGAATAGATATAGATATATATAGAATTTGACTAAATATTAAAAATACTTAAATGTGGAAAAAATGTTACAATAACATTATAATGCATAACATTGAAATTCAAAATATTGTACCATTTTGCTATTGAAAAATATGCTGATAGCGTCGTTATAAAATATTAATATCATTAACAATTGGATCAAATGCAATCTCACTTCATAAATTGTATTTTCCAGAATTTAAAAGCACAATTTTTGCATAAAATTTTCTTAAGTTTATTGAGGCATTAAATTCTATCTTACGCACAGAAAAAAAAAGGTATTTATGTTCTACTTGGACAATGCTTTTAAATTTCATACCGAAACTATCTTACATTATCTCAGTATGGCATAGAAATAATGTTAATTCATGAATAAAATTTAATTTTTAGTTTATTAATGTATAAAAGGATTTAATCAAGCAGAAAGTATACAAAAATATCAGCTGTTTGAAAATAGAAATGTATTGTTGCAAAATTTTGTCTATATATTTTAAATGATTGCATATTTATTGTCGTATGTGTTTGCATTTTGTCATTTTCTGTTAGATGAAGAGCAGTCCATTAACTGATAAAAAATAGAATTCTATTTTAATAGAGTAGAAATTGAAAAGTTTTATCGCAAAAGAAATCCGTATACATTAAACTTCAATAAAAAAAAAAATCTGAGGCAATTTGAGAAATTGTCCAACATAATGGCATTTCTTTCAGTTTTTTTTATTTAATTACAAGCCGCCTTTGGCGACCAGCCGGTTCGCCAATCTTAATGTTCGTTAAAATTTTAATAATTAAATATTTTATGCAATTTCTACTTTAATAGCTTCTTCATCAAAATATTTTAAAACTTCAAATTTTGATAGTCATATAATTCACTCATAATATTATAAAGGCCTTCAGTCATAACGTAATATGTATCTCTCTCATTTTCTATTAGCACCCGTAGAATTTATGCTTTAAATTAAAGTGGAAAGAATTAATCTTCAATTAATATAATAATATTTTTTACTGAAACAAAGCATTTTTTTTTATAATCTGATTACTGAAAATAGAGTCACTCAGCGTTTAAACTTTATGGGCACTAAAGAATATCTTTTTTAATTTATGTACTATCTCAAGAGTTGGTCAACAAAATTTTCTTAGATTCATTATGAGCAGATCGATTCATTAAGAATGTTTAAATTTAAATGCATCAAACACTAAGAAAATAAAACGAATCGTTTAAAATAAACGGTTGAAAACAGGTTTTAAAAAAACTACTTAAAAAACGATGTACTTAAAACTATAAGCATATACAAAAAATATATAACTAACATAAATACAATTTACTTACAAAAGCATGCAACTAACCCAAAAAAAATTTAAATCATCCATTGGTAACGTTGTCATGGCAACAGTCAGAACAAAATGCGCATGCGTGAATTTTCTTCCCCGGTTACGTAACGCAAATACGTGATTTTTTCTACGCCAGTTGGGGTAACGCTATGCGGATTAGAAATTTTTAATTTCCTTTATTCTGTTTTATTTTAATTCAAAAGTACTTCAGAATGAATCTGAAAGATTGATTCATTAACAATGTTTAATTTTAAATGCATCAAACATTAAGAAAATAAACAGAACCGATTGAAATAATCCGCCGAAAAATTTTAACCCTAGCCTCATTACTGTTGGGAGAAAAAAAACTGAAGCCTTTCTCGTTTGGCGCTGGGGATAATGGAAGATTTTTTTGGCGGAAAAGTTGGCGGTGGGGAAAATGGAAGATTTTTTTGGCGGGAAAGTTAGTTTTTAATTAATAATTAAAATTCTAATTAAAAATTCGAAAAAAGAAACCCCAGGTGCACATTCCCAACCTCCAACGTATATATGTACCAAATTTGGTAGCTGTATGTCAAACGGTCTGGCCTGTAGAGCGCCAACACACACACATACACACACACACATTGAGCTTTATTATAAGTATAGATAAATATTCTATTCCAGATAATTTTTTTAGAATTTTTCATACTGAATTGAACTGGCTGAACACCAAAATGTATTTAACAGAATGGATAAATAATAATAAATTTTTGGATTTTTCAATTAAAAATTTAGTTTCCGTTATTCACAAAATTTCGTAAGGTTAAAAATCTGTTTCAATTTTTCAACTGCGAAAGCTCATATATTTCTAGAATTATATTTAAGAGAAGTTTATGAGCCAATATATATTTTTTTATTTGTAAAATTTTTTTTTAAAAGAAGCGTTGTCCATTTTCTGTCGTAAAAACCATTTTATATTCTTTTGTAAGAGGTCAGTATAAATAAAAAAAATTCTTTTAACAGAAGTCAATGTATTTTTTAAATCATACCGTTTGCCATTCAGAATTTTCACTCGTTTTATCTCAATCTTACTGCTTTCAATAAACCAATAAAATTTCTTAAACGCCTTTGAATTTTCCTAAGACAATACATTTTATCGTATTATTACATGATAGCCATTAAATTTTCATAAATTTTTAAAATGTTGCATTTTTATTAATTTTTATATCATTGAAATATCTTAATTTAATCCTAAAACTCGTAATTTTAGTGATTAAAAATGCTTTCTGAGCTTAAAATAGCTGGTTATTATTAGTTTTTGTAGTCGTTCATTGCACGAAATTCTCATATTAACTTCATTATTTAATTGAATTCCTACAGACAATTATTAATTGCATGCTTGTACCTGTTTACATAAATCTTCAAATCCCAGATTATGTTCTGAATTAGACATTTTCTGAAGAATATTAAAATTCTTTTTCTTGTTCTTGTGCTTTATATTCTTATTATTATGCATCTTCAAGAAACAGCGATTCTTTTTAATTTCCTGCAGATGACGGCTTTTTCCTTACCTCCTCTCCGCTTTATCCAGATATTAATTTAAAATTTCATTCTTATTGAAGAGTTCTAAGTAATGGTGAAAATAATTAAGAAAATATTTTCATTAGCTTAGAAAATTTCCTTACTCTTTTTTTTCCAAACTTTCTAAGACTTTTTTTATGATTCTCATTATATTTTTTTCCATATTTTATAAATATGGTATATATTTTATAAATATTTTCTGGAGATCATAAAATGATTCGACGTTTTAATAAAATATTTGTTTTTAATCCGCAAAAATATTATTTTTCTCATAAGTCATTGACTTCATGAATATTAAAATTTGAATGAAGATATAAATTTTTTTCTTGCAATAAATAACAATTTTTCTATCATATATTCATCATAATAATATCATCTGCATTGATTATTACAAATACATCTACTAAACTAGTATATCCATTTCAAGAAATATAGAAAATATTTACCTTTCTTTTATCCAGATCCAGCAAATAGCAAAGATAATGAGAAAATTTTCATTTTATTAAAAATAAATAATTACATACAAAAGACTGCACAAAATCATTTTTTTATGTGCTAAACGCTTCTTTTTCTTCCATTCTGAATTGATTTTGATCTGAAAATTAGTGCTTGTACTTTCTAAATATTGAATTGATAAAGGTTAGCAGGAAATTTAATTTCGGCTGCTTTTAAGAAATAAAATTACCTTATTGCTACATTTTAAAATATTATTAGGAATATGCTTTTTCATTTAAACAAACACATCTAACTTTTTTATGAAGGTGGAAGTACAGGCATATTAATCTTCAGATTTTTATATACGCGATCAGGCATAACTATCTTAAACAATTCTGAAATAAATATTCTCCATAAGAATTTTACCTATGTATGATAATTGTTCAATATAAATCGGGATTTCAATTGTGAAAAAAGTCTTCTTCTTTCTGAACTCTTGAAATGATTTCTTAATGTAGCACAAGCGTTTTATATATTTGAAATTTTATACCTTTTTATCGTTTAGGAAAAGATGGTTTTGAATTATTGATATAAATAAGTATTTTTAACCATTACTAAAGAAAAACAAAGTCTTAAATCAAATCCTATTACACAAACTTAATCCATTATCACATGCGAAGTAAAATTTTCTAGATCCCGAAAATTTCAACAAATTATGTAATTTGGTTTTATTTGAAATTTATATTTGATTTTGATTTATTCAATGAGTGTAATTATATTCTTAGAGCAATCATTTATGAGTCCCGTTTAATAAAATTGTAAATATAAGAAAATAATATTACGAATCTATAATATCATATATTTACAAAGTTAATGTCATATTGCAAAAAAAAATCGATTTATAATGACTCTTAATGTCAATAAATCCTGATCTTGACAAACAGCTTGGAGCTGAATTTGACAAATTTGGAGCAAAAATGAAGATTCTGAAATTTTCAGGCATTTTGATCCCCCATATTTATTAGGAGCTGATATCCATAGAGTGTTCTGCTAAATTCCATTTCCTTTTGGAATACCATAAAAAAAGCGAAGTGTGAGGCCGGAACTGATTCTCTCTCTGCCATTGCATCTTTCTCTTCGAGCAAGGCTTTCGCTTACTGTGCGAGGGAAACTATAATACTATTTACGACTACACGATTTGTTATCTATTTGTATATGAAATTCCTTGAATGTTACTCTCTATTTACTTTTCGATTGTGCTTTGCTATCTGTTCTTTGAGTTTTATTCTGGAATAAATGACCGTTTCCTATTATCTTACATTTTGGAGAAATTCACCCTAACCCCATGGGGCGACATCCATAAAAATAGACAAATGCATAACGTAGGTTTCTGGAAATCGAATATACCATTTCAGAGAATGTTATTCATATATACATCGTCTAGCGTTGTTATTTTCTTCAAGCCTCTTAATTAAATAAACAACCAATCTTCTTACTTTTGACTGCATTAAATTCTTCTAGATGGTTGTTTCTTTCTTATCTTCTATTGGCTTGAAACCATGCATTAAAAAATAAATGAATTTATTCTTTATTTTTTCTCTACAAAATTCTTAATATGCATACAATAAGAGAGAATTCGACAAAAGTGGTTTTTTCAAGTTTAATTTATAAATATAAATAAGGTAAAATACAAAGGTTATAAAAGAAATGCCGCCAGGAGTGGATTAAAGACTATCAAATAAAAATAATAAAATATCAACCTGAATGCTCCGTCATGTTTAGTTGCTCCAAGACGTCCATATTTTCTTTTTGCAGTATTCTAAATTTTGTGCCATCAGTTGATTACAAAGACCATGAACAAGTATTGACAAAAATAAGATGGTGTTGTATAAATTTATAAACTTTATTCTTAACATTTTTTTACCCTTCGTTTCTTCAAGTATGCCAAGAGATCAATATGGTCTAGTTTTATCCCAAATCAATTCCGGGAAACTTTTCATTTAAATATTTATATTGTGTTAAAAACTGTGCATAATTTTATTATTCTGCTTAAATTCATTGCAATATTTAAATTTTTAATTTTATACACGAGATACCGGGAATCAACGCTTTTGAGGTGACTTCAGGTAAATGTTTTCTTTTTTAAACTATCAAATTATTTGTTGTTTAAAAAACTGTTTTTATGGACTGCATAAAACTAAAAAATATAATTAATTTAAAAAATGGTATTGAAAAAAAAGGATCTTTGGGTTGCCTAGGAGACATTTCAGAGCTTAATATTCACCTCGGCCTTTTAATAATCTTATAAAATATTGTTCGTTTTAGGCTGCGCTGTACGTTGATGAAAATTGATTGTTGATTTTGACTTCATTTCACCCGTTTCACCTTCCAACATATTAATAAATCCATACGCTGAATTTTATCTATCCAACTACTCGCATTTTCTTCCATTCGTATTCTAATGGAAATGGACAGACGTACAGACTTTCCAGACAGTTCTCTGAAATTTCGACAGAAATGAATTTTATTATACAGGCCATGTGTAAAATATCATGTCTATAGCTGCTGATGCCTAAATCTAAAAATAGTTCTCTCGAATGAATGGGGTGGGAGTCTAGCGATTCTTTAAACTGTTTAAATTGAAGTATCTCTTGATTACAATATTTCTTTTTTTGTATTTCATATTGGTAAAAATTACAAGCACAATGGACGAACTGGAATTCGAATAATGTTCCTTGGTTGTATTCCTTCATTAACATCTATGCCATCAGTGCTTTTTTTTTCTAGGAAAGAACTCCACGATTGTATCAAAGTCACTACAGTATAATGCATGAATGCTGATAATCTATTATTCCTTCATTACTCTGTTCAATAATTGATTGATATATGTATCAATTTAACTATTGAAATGATTAACATTTCATTTTTTTAAATATGTTTCATGTATATAGAAATCCCCCAATGTCTTTCCGTAAGATGGCATATTCTTTTAGTGGATTCGAATTTAGAATTGACTTTTCTAAGGATTGTTTTTAATAAAAAATATCAGTCTCCAAAGCGATTAACCACTGGAAGAAGAGATTGAAAAAATAATCCTTGTGAATCTCTTTAAAATCAAGTAAAGTGATATAATAGATAGTGTATATAATGAGAATAGAACTCAGAGCGTCATTGAATATGGGTACCCTGACCCACACCAATAAGTTAATCTTGACGTTACCAATAACATTAATGTTCTTGTCATTTCGACATTAAAAAAAACACAACCTTGCTCAGATATTCTAAATGTTTTTCAAATCACCATATTATTTTAGTTATTATTCAAAGGATCTCTGACAAAGCCTGTTTATTTCTCACTGTAGCATAAGCCAGTAAAATAACTCCTTAACTCCAACTTTAACTATTAGTTATCGATAGTTCGAAGGAGTCCTTTCATTTAGTTATTTGATCTAAATGAAATCTCGAAACTATGTGGCAGTTTTTGTCCTTGCTTGCTTCCTGGCTCATGGTTTTTATGGTGATGCTGGTAATTTTTCCAGTCCAATTTCAAACTTAGATAATAAGGTAACTTACTTTTCTTATTCTATAAAAGATGATGAATATTTATTATTTATGAATTATGATATTATTATAATTCTAGTCATTTAAATTATGCAACATTTCTTTTTGGTTTAATATTCGAATTACTAAAACGTGTTACTTGCATTTTCCAAAAAAAAGAAGTTTAAAGAGATAATGAATAGTATAGAACTTAGTCAATTCATATATTTTCCATTTGAATTTAGACGAAAACCGAATTATTTTTTTCTGGTTCATGAATTTAGCATAGGCTAATGTAATTTGAGTTTATTTGATATCATTTGCCGCCACATCTAAAAATAGCATGAAGATCCCTTTTTCTATCGGAATTGTTTTTGATAATTATTTCTATTAAATTTTTAGTAAAAAAACAATTGGTAGTTATTTCTAGTAACTTTTTTAATAAAATTATAAAAATAAAAAAAAAATCTTTTAGCTTGTTAAATATAAATTGCTTTCTTTGTTTGGGAGTCTTATCTTTATATTTATTATTTAGCGTATTATATTGATATTACAGCTAATTTATTTAAATTATTTTTAAATATTTAATAAACACTGTGCTGGTCGTACTGATGATTATCAAAAAAAAAAAAAATCTTATTAGTTTGGAAACTTTTTTTTTCTATGAATTTTAGAAAGTCTTTCATTATTCTAACTTTAGGATTAATCAAATAGTTATTTTGATGCGATATGTATTACGAAATGCCTTACTGCTCTTTCTAGTAAAGAAAAAACAAAAGTCCGAACATGTTAAATAATGTAATTTTTTCTTTCTTATTCAAGTGGCAGTTGAGTGTGTAATAGACTAACAAATAATATAACTCTTCATTATGGAAAATGCGCTTTCAAAAAATATTTACATTTATAATAATTCAATTTCCTATATATGAAACTTGTAGGAACTGGAGGAAATCTAGTTTTATAGAAATGTTAATGTATATGGTAAAGGTTATATTTTCTACTGAATGACGCTTATTAATTGGAATTTCTTTAAAGTAAGAAATTTATTATTTGTGAATTTCAAAAAAAAAAAAATTAACTTGAAATTTGCTTTCAGGTTTAAGAAAATTATCCCAATTTTTCTTAAACTGAAGTAATTTAGTAACCAGATGTTATTACTGCTAATGACTATGGTACTGTTAGCGGTAAAATACTACATTATTACTAATACGGTAAAAACTCGATTTTTTTTTGGAGAAAATATTAAATATTTTTCAATGAATATTCTTAATTAAGGAACCGTTTTTTTATAAATTCATTTGAATTTTGCTTAGACACTTATTATTTTTGTATTTTATAATATTTTAATGCAATTTAGCATCTTTAAATGTTCCCTCAACCTCTGAATTTTGACAAAATTTTATAAGCGTAAACCAAGTGTATTAAAATCTAGTGTATATTGTTTTCTCATTACTTTCTGAAGTTCTCGAACTATCATATAATCAATCTGTTCCTTTAAAAATATTCCGGTTACGCTCCACAATGAAAAAAGAAAATTGTAAATATCTTAGTTATCAATTCAGTCCCCATTATTTACAGACTGGAGAGACATCGACAAAATTGAAAAGTGAATTTATAAATGTTTTAATACACATCAGCAATCGCCACGTTTCCAAAAAAAAATGTTCTTTCTTGTCTCGAATTGTCAGAGCAAGCTGTAGATTGCGATGCAAAAAATATGAGGACTGATGATAGTAATCTTCTTTAAAGAAAATTAAAGTATCGAGGAAAATTTCTTGTTCTAATAACTTCATAATTTGTAATGTAATCTGTTCTTTTCAGCTCCATTATTATGCAGAATGAAAGAGAAGCGATTGATTCTCATCTTTTCACCCTATAAATCTGAGGGTTCGAGACATGTATGCCATATCAAGTCATTCTCCTCATTTGACAGTTCAGAATATAAAACTGGAAACAAGTTGCTTGCAAGATGCACATGATGCTGGTCTCTGCCCCTTTATATCTTAAAATTTCCTGGTTCCGTTCTGATTCACATTGGAAAACCTCAAGTAAGACTGTTTAATTTTCTAACTTCGTCCGAATAAATATTCTAAAGTATATATTCAGAGATTCTTCCTTACTTATTGGAATTAGCACAGGACTAAATCTAAATACATTATAAAAATATTCGCATATTTCAAAACAACTTAAACGGTGGATTAAATCTGAGATATAATTGAAAAAATGCAAATTTTTAAAATATCCGGAAAAATGTATAAATACCCTGCTGTTGAAGAATATTTTTCGTCATTTAAACAAAGAACTCAAGTTGACAATTTCATATAAAATGCTTTTTATTTATTGTATATTGTTTAGGATCATCCGAATTATTTCTGTTAGAATAAATTCTTCAGATATATTCCGTTTCTGTTTTAGGTCAATTCAACTAAGAATTCTATCTAAAAATATTCGAGGCTAATGTTAACTTGCATATATTTACTCAAATGTTGATTGGTTTGCATTAAAGCGTGTATTTATTCAAATTTTCACCACAAATAAAGAATGTGACAAATTGATTTGTATAGAGAAAATACTAGACTTGGTATCTGAAGCAACTTATTCTGTATAGCTTCAAATATTTAGCTCTTTTCTATAAATTCATAGCATTCGCTTTATAGTGGACCAATATTTGCTATAGATTCACACAAGTTAATGTAGGGATGAATTTAAAATTGAACATATTTGATTAACTTGTTCATTTTTAAATGAAAGTGAGAATTATAAACAAATGTGTTTTGGGTATTATATACTCAAGTACGATTATTTAACAGATAATTAAACGAGCAAAATGAAGTAAAATTCCTTTCCCTATATTCAAGTTAAAGGAACGTAAAACATGATTAGCACTTTCTCATGCAATTCAGTCTGACACATCTAACTACTGAATTTTTATTTTAAATCAGTTAATTTACTTAACGTGCAAAATTTTATAAGAGCTTCAATATCTCAGATAGGCCCTATATTATATTAAAATGTCCCAATTAGGTTATATCATCCAAAGAAGTAAATTTGTAGATCAATGTGGTAATAAATTAATTGGAATATGGGAATGAAGATTGAAAAAATTACAAAACTAGTATTTTCCTAGAAACTTGTGGAATTCTAAATTTCCAGGAACTTGTTGTTTTTATCTGACTTAGTCACAAAAACATATTAGAAAATACTTTTCTGCTGATCTGCTTATAATGAAATTCGATTTTATAATTTTCCTGTAAATTTCCGAGTAAAATACCAATTATTGCAAGTTTTAGCTATAAAAAGTAAATTTGGCATGATATTGAATTATGCCATAAAATCCAAACCAATCCATAAATTGTTAACATTTCGATACTTCCACTCGACAGTGCTAAATCCAATTATTTTGTCTTCTGTTTGTGGCACAAATTAGAGATTTTACTTATATAGTTCTGATGTCACTTATATAGTCTGGAAAAACTGAGAAATCCATGAAATTGCTAATTATAAACCTTAACATATTTCTTTCGATCTCTTTTCTTAAATATGAGTGCTCTATTTTAACCAATCTTTGGTTAGTTAGATGGCAGATTTTGAAATATTTACTTTAAAATTATTAGTTTCTGATTTTAAGAAAAGACATGGGAACTTAAAATTAACTTCTGAATCTGTAACTAGTTCTGATTTTCAGTACGCTTCGATTTAAATTTGAAAATATGGTAGATTTTAACTCGGAACAACATAAATAGAGAAAACGGAATAACATAATGCAAATATGGGGCTTTTCATCGGTAGTGATGGATAACTATTGAGAAAAGGAATTCCTGAAGAAATTGTTGGTAAAGGATGCATTCAGAGACCACTAATTCAACTAACAAAAGGGACTAATTACGGCGCTGTTTTTATAACTTACCTTTAAATGAAATCTAAAAACCAAAGAAACGAATCTAAAATAAAGTTGATAATTAAAATTATGTTCTTTGAAGATATCTACTAATTAATTAGAATTATTAAAACAGCCAGTTCATTTAATCAATCAAAGCTAATTAGCAGCAATTTTGAAAAGTACCGTGAATAGCGATTTTAGCTTGCCCTACGAGTAAATATTATTTTACTGAAGGCAATGTGAATATTTCAGTAACATCAGGAGTTAAATGATTTTATAAATATAAATCTTTAAATTAAATCCTGTTAACTTTTAAGATTTTATATTTTCAGTTCCGAAGTATTTTAAATCAAGTTTTGCAGTATTTTCAGCAAATATTTTAAATCAAATTTAGGAAAAATCTTGTACACTTAGTCTTGCATTCAACTGACCTGTGATTTAATAATCGTTATTAGCTTGTAATTTGAGAAAATAAAACTTCGCTTTACAAAAACGAAATATTTATTAATAAAATATCGTAACAACTTCACATAAGACCAGCGTGCTGGCGTTCGAACAGCTGCTGTTACAAGTAAGAACAAATTAAAAGTAGACGTCATGATATTTAAACATGAAAATCAGGTCAGTTTCAGTTCACTTCACAGAAATACTGACTGATCAATATAGTAGCGCCGCCACATGTCCCATTCGAAATTAAACAATTTACGTTTAATCTCCAAATCGTACGTTTCTATTCCAAATCGTTGTAATGTCTGGAGTTATCGGTTGCTAATAAAGTCGGATTCAGTATTTAAAATAAAAAATTAAAATTTGAATTGGATTTATTTTTTATTTTGAAAGATTTTTATCACATTTATAAATCTACGCATTAATAGACGTAGCTAAAAATGTGTAAAATTTAATATAGCGCGACAGTTTTTAATACGTACCTACTACTCTTTTCTAAATGCAAACGCTGAAGCTGCCTTTAACATTGATTTGTTGCAAATGTAATTACAAAAAACTAGCTGGTTATAGCAATTTAGTGCTAAAAGAAGAGTTATGTCTCGTACATAGTAGGATGTTAACGAAAATTTTATTCGGTGGTGTTAAATTATGACATTGAGCATGAGATAAAAACATCAGGTTTTATATAATAGAGTAGGGGGAGTTGAAAAGGAGCTGTCGATAGTGACCTTGGAATTACAGGAATTCAGTAAGAAGTTCTTTGTAGAATATGAATCTAATTATATTGTAGAAGTAGGGATGCCCGATGCGAAATAATTGATTTTTGTTTACAAGAATATAGATGAGGCGTAACGGGGAAAAGTATGATATTAATAGATTGTCGTTTACCATCCTTATGGAAGACGCAATGAAACTGTCAGGGATGTTAATAGAATGCAGAAGTGAGAATAAAATGAACAAATATACGAATAACTTCTAGTCGTCGGAGTGGGCAATGCGTGGAAGTGAGAATTTCGGGCCGTATGAGCGGGCAATGCATGGAAGTTAGTGTGGGAGGTCAGAATGTTGGGCAGTTGGCATGGATCGTGTGTGGAAAGTTCAGAATTTCGGGTCGTCGGAGTGGGCAATGCATGAAAATGAGGATTTTGGGCAGTTGGAATAGGAAATAAGAGTGAGAATTTTGTGCCATTCGATTAAGCAATTTGTGGAAGTGTGAGAAATTTGTGTCATTCGATTAAGCAATTTGTGGAAGTGTGAGAATTTTGGGCAATTGGAATGGGCAATGAGTGGAGGTGTGAGGAACTTGGGCCGCTGGAATGGGCAATGTGTGTAGGTATGAGAATTTTGGGACGCTGGAATGGGCAATGAGTGGAGGTGTGAGAATGTTGGGCCGCTGGAATGGGTAATGTGTGGAGGTGTGAAAATGTTGGACCGCTGGAATGGGTAATGTGAGGAGGTGTGAAAATGTTGGGCTGCTGGAATGGGTAATGTGTGGAGATGTGAAAATGTTGGGCCGCTGGAATGGGTAATGTGTGGAGGTGCGAAAATGTTGGGCCGCTGGAATGGGTAATGTGAGGAGGTGTGAAAATGTTGGACCGCTGGAATGGGTAATGTGAGGAGGTGTGAAAATGTTGGGCCGCTGGAATGGGTAATGTGTGGAGGTGCGAAAATGTTGGGCCGCTGGAATGGGTAATGTGTGGAGGTGCGAAAATGCTGGGCCGCTGGAATGGGTAATGTGTGGAGGTGCGAAAATGTTGGGCCGCTGGAATGGGTAATGCGTGGAATTGTAAGAATGTTGGGCAATGTGTGGAGGTGTGATTCCGGATTGTTTTAGCAGGAAGTGTGTGGAATGTATGTAAGCGTTATTTTTACAGTATAAGCGGATAAAATGGAATGCTTCTTTTAAAATTATTTTTTATTGATGGTCTGATATTTTATATATATAAAAATTTACATGTTAAGTTAATCCGATATAAATGTTACTTGTTTTGAATTGATTTTTGGCACAAAGTAGTTTTATATTTAAATCACCTATATCGGAAAAGAAAACGTCATTGTGTTTATTATTAAGGATAATTTACAAAATATATTTTGCTGCGAAATTTTGGTATTTTAAATTCAAAACTAAAATTTATCGCTCTATTTTACGTTTTAAGGGTAAACCGAAAATGTGGTTTGAACAGAATCGGATGCGTATTCAGTAATCATACCGTTTGGAAATTTAATACATTTTTCTAAAATAAATTTCAGAAAAACTTTTATAATTCAGAACTGAATAATTCTAATATCGAATAAATCCTTTAAAGAACTGTATATAAATCGAGTAACGATTTAAAATCAATATTGTAAAATTTATTTAATTACTTAGTGCAGGTCAGAGGAATACAAGATGAAATGCTTTTCTTTAAAATTTTAAATCAATTAAAAGCAGAAATTGTTACGAATATAAAATTCAGCACATCTCATGAATAGCTCTTTCTTCATACTAATAACTTTTAGGAACTCATTCATTGTATTAGTAATTTCAATGAACTCTTGGATGCTGAAATATTCATATTTAATTATATAATTTTATATTTAATATCGAAAACAGGGTTAGGTATTTTCTATTTAGATTCCACGTGTTCCTAATCATTCTCAAAACTTAAATATCTGAGCCTAAGCATTGTCACAGGCATTTAATCATTAACCTTTTCTTTAAATATAGAATACTTTTATTTCAATAAAATTAGCACACTGGAAAAACGATCTAATACTCCTGTGATAATTTATGTTCTTTTAATCATTTATGTTTTGGGAGAAAATCATCCATTTTTTAAGAGCTAGCGACATTACAGCACATTATCAAATTATTTGATTAAATATTGCATTAAATTTCTTTAATTGCTTAAGTGACTAAGTCGGTTATTGAGTTATTTACAGATTCCTACGTTGAATGTGCTACATGGTCAACCAAAACCCATTAAAAATATGAAATTATTTTAAATTTTTTTGCAGGCAGAGTGGAGAAAGTATTTTTTAAATGTTAGATTTCCAGACTGTAATAGCATAGTGGAAGACTTATAAGCAGTTTGTACCTTAAGAATTGCCCTAGAAAGTTTTTCTTTAACTAATCAGTAACACTATTTTAAAACAAGTCTCCTGGGTCTAAAAAAATTTCTAAACTTACTGCCTTAGAATTTTTAGAGCAATATATTCTATAAAGTGTATCTAAAATGAAGCACTTCTAATCTGATGGATTCGGTTAGTAGGTGAGTGAACATTTCGAAATCGACATATCTTGAATGTGAAGGTACAATATTCTTTTGATGTATTCTTCAGCTGTTTTTTTCTTATCAGTTGAGTAAAGGATTATTTGTCATCTTTATCCCTTTTCCTTGTCGAACATTTTAATCGGAAATAAACTGAGCATTTGCTTATGTCTTAACTGATGAATAGATTCGTATATGAGAGGAAGATTAAAAATATTCTCATTAGAAAATAACACTCAAATGATCCATTTTTTGTATTTCCAATTTTAAATAGTGATTATCACAAAGTACAGTACAAATTTAGAACCCTATTTCGAGATTTCATGACTTTTTTAAATTCTTATATATTAGATTTAAAATAAATAGGTCCCTCAGATTATTTCCTAGTCTCACACTGATTATTTTATTTGCCGTTCAAAAAATGCGACATTACAAAATTTAGAAGTGCAGATCCCTAGTGTCTTGCAGCACACCAATTCACATTATGGAGGAAATAAAGGCGTTCAATTATCTTCCTTTTATTAATGGAAATTGCGATACTTCCATGGTTGACAAAATTTCATCAAAATATTTTTTCTAAACTTTTTGTGATAGTTGTCAATTTTATAGATAAAATGTCCCTTTTAATTATTTTTAAAACTACTCTGAACATTAAAACTACTCACTTGTGGTCCTGTTCTTTTAGTGATTAAAATTTTTTACCAATACTTCATCGTATACATGTGGGATATTATTTGTCAGAATATCTAGACAGATACGTTTTCAAAAATTTCCTTACTATAAATTTATCAGAATTTCATAGTTTGTTTTGAAAAGCTGAACCAATATGATTAAATTCGGCATGGTATGAATTTATTCTCTGATACACAACATGAAAGTCTGTATAATTCGTCTTGTAGAAATTGGTTTGAATGAAAATTATTAATGATCGCTTTCGAGCCAATTGGGCTGAGTTTGAAGAAATACAGAACTAATTGGAAACTGATTGTACTATCAGAAAAATTCAAACAGTCATTGGAATATTGAATGAATTTTTCCCTGTCTTAACTAAAATTATTTCAACGTAAAAAAACCCCTGTTTATTGCATGAATGACAATTCCAGTAATGTGAAAGTTTCAAAATTTGTCAGTGTTTAAGATTCAAAAATTATTTTCGGTTGTTACTAATTCAACCATCGACAAAAGCAATTTGATTGCACAGCATACAGGGAGGATCCAACATAATTAAACTATCAGGGAATTAAGTTCTTAATATTTTTTGATATTTAGATAATCTTATAAACGACTTCTCAGACAAACTAATTTCTCCTTTTTAAGTTGTTTTGAACTTTGCGAATGATTTTTAAAATGCTTTAGGATCTCGTCTTTCGGTAATTCGAAATTAAGGTAGAAAGTTCCTTTCTTCATTAGAAATGTATGTTTTTTTATATTCATGTTATTCGTCTTACTTGGGGCACTACAGTGAAATGGGGAAGGACCATGATACTTTTTTTCCCTTAAGAATTGACAATAGAGACTAAAACATTGATGCGGAATGATGACGATTCTCAGATAAAAATCAAACAACAAGAACTGGATTTTACATGGATTCAACTTGAAGGTATGATATCTTAACTTCCATTATAATTCTCCAAAAGTTACATTTGTAATATTGTTTCAGCAAAATATAAGAATTGACTATTTGGCGCTTTTAAATGTATTTTACAAATGAATCTGAATACAAGTTTATGAGACAAATTTATTTGTTAGTGAAATGCAATGTATAATTTAACTGTTTTGAAATATTTTTTCACAGCAATAGCAATATTAACTCTTGATTTGTACTTTAAAAGGATGCATCAATTTTTTGATGAAATCATATCTGCTTTGAATCTTGAATTTCTCAAGTATAAATTCAGATGTTTTCAATTTCTCAAGTGTAATTTTTTACACGGATTGGAAAATTAAACTGTAAATAATTAATTTAATGCTGAGAATTAAATGTTACAAAGGAAATGGAAAATCGTCTTGTATATTGCGATTTTAATTTAAGATCAGACATGTTGTATGTGAGGAACTTAATCTGCATATTGAAATTCGGAATCTTGCATGAATCAAAGGACTTAGCTAAAATGAAAAAAATTGGCTGTAGTATACTTTTTTTTCTGGCGATGTTAAGAATTAAACTGCCATATTTGTGATACGAAACTCGACTACTTCCTGAATCCTCTTAAATAGACAAACTACTTGTAAATATGTCGTTATGGTATCTGATTCAGGTCAAAGATTTGTCGATTTTTTTCAAATCTATCCCTAAATTATGTTAATTCAAAACTGATCTTAAATCTAAAATAGTCGAGTTAAAATGCCATGCAAATTAGAATTCCAATACTGCAAACCAGAAGTTCCAATTGCATGTTACGCGTTCCCTTGAAAGTATTTAGAAACCTTGAGGAGCAGTTGGCAATGTTCTAAAATAAAAATAGAAAACGGAATTTAAGAATATTTTTAAAAAAATAGAAACTTTTCACAAGCTTGTTTAAAAAATGAACTATAAAATCTAAAGCCTTTTCCGTATGAAGAACACAAAGCAATCCTATATTTAATATTCCTCATGAAAGCAATACTTGCCGGAGAGTAGGAAGCTAGTATTACGAGAATATTAATTGCAAATATTGTAATAAGTTTGAAACAGCTTCAAACATGAAATTAGTATCTTAATTTGAACCATATTTTGTTGATTTTAGTTCCACAAAAGCAAGGATTATTAATATTGTTCCTCATTTGAATAGGTAATTATTACAATTTTTGTTTTTATAAATTAATACAAAATTATTTCAGTGCTTTCATTTTTAAAATGTTGAATTAATAATAAAATCAATGGAATACGATGCAAAATCCGAAATCATATCTTATAAAATTGAAAACATTTGGTTAACCTTATCTCTAATATCAAGAAAGTTATTTTTAGGTTGGTTATGATGGTCTAACATCAGAAGGCATATAGGAAGACTAATCAAGAGAGTAGATGAGGACATATCATTGGGAATCATTGTTCTAATATTAGAATATAAAATACTGTTTTTTTTCCTTTGAAAAAATTTACGCAGTAGATGAGATGGAAATAATTCTAATTTGAATTGAATAAGCAAACTTTCTTTCGTTTTCTTACCATTTAAAAAAAATGTTATTGTGTTTGAAAATCTGAATAACAAAATTGTATGGGTCATAGTCACAGAAAACTGAAGTTATGACATTAAAAGCTCATAATATCCATTGTAGAAATTGGCATTAAAATAATCGAATTGAAGTTAAACTTGAAATGTTTTAGAAAATATAAGTAATACTTTAATAATGTTAATGCAATGAATGTGTAAATAGTTTCTTATTGTCACCAGGAAATATCGGCTCTTAATTTTTGCTGCGAGTTTGAAGTTTAGACAATTTTTTCAGTAATTTTTTACGATTCCTTTCTTTTTAGTTTCAGAATGAAGCCAAAAGATTGACACCAAAGTTCTACGGACAGTAGTAAGTTTATCTTGAAACAGTAATTCTCATTTTTTTAAAGTACAACAAGTAAAGATTATTTTAAAACAAGTAATGGAGGTTTTTCCCGCTTTGGCTTTTCTTCGTTTAAATCGCTTATTATGATTTTATCTCTAATTGCAGATACAACCAATATAGCTTAAAGGAAGCAATTTGTGATTTTCAACTATTCATTCTCTGCTTCTCGAATTACTTTCCAGTTTCAAATTTATCTTAGATCGACACTAGCTTCCCGGGTGCACACGGAATGGATGGAATTGAATGGATGACAAGTAAAATAAATTTGTAAGTAGCAGAATTATAATGATTTTACATTGGAAATAATGCTTCATATTATGATAGTAAAATTTGAAATATTTTCATGTTTTCAAATATTTGCTGGTTGCAACGGCTGTTTTTCATGTAGTATAAATTCTCAATGTCCTATGGAAATATTCCAAAATGGATTTATTAGATATTTTAGAAAAAATGCTTTTCACTCATTAGGAAGCATCTCGCTGGGAATCGCCCTCATTTGGTGGATATCGGTACGAATCGGTTATGCAGGAATTTATCTTAATTTAGATCTATCCTCTCTTTTAACCTCTGATTTTAAGTTTAATCCTACCTCGAATCAAAAGTGTCCATGAAATTATTGTTTATCTATTAGTTGCCTAGTCATAAAAAGACACATTGCCCATCGAACGACCCATTAGACAATTTGATCTTTAGAGAATCAATTTGGAATCTGGGCACTCACTTGGAAGGCAGTTTGAAAGCAAGTGAAATATTAACTTTTGAAACTAAAAGCCACTATGTCATGTATTCTCTAGTCCTGGCAAAATGCATAAGAAGTGTACTAAGGTTCTCGACCAAACGCTGGCAATGGCCAACTTTTCTAGGCTTCATAGTGAGTGGTGACATTTAGATTGGGATTTTTTTTCATATAAACTCTAAAAATTCATTTTCTGCGAAACATTTTTTGCTGATTGTTCCCTTTTCTAAAGAAAATGAATTTAGTTTACCAATGCACAAATAGGCATTACACCGCTAGAAAGTTTGATTATTAGTAATTTAAATATCATTAGAAAATCAAATATCCAGCGAAGAGGTCGTCATGCTACCGTCAAACTTATCAAGTGTGTAACATGTTATTTCGGAAGATACCGATTACCTTTCAAAAATTTCATTATAGCATAACAAAAGGCAATCTACAGCTTGATACGTAGTTACAATTGTGATTTTAATGATTATAAACCACTCCTTTACAAAGACGCACAATATATGAGCATTCTGAATATTATTTGAATTATATTCTCTTCTACTTTGAAGACTTCTAGTTCAATAAGTTAAACCTTCGCTTTTTCAGGAAACTTTTAAGACAATTTCATATGTGTAATAAGTTACATGCCTTATAGAAAGTAATGTTCTCATTTTTTTTTCAGATCCCATTCGATGATACAACTTTTGATATGAAGTGTATCTTCAAAATTTAACTGGAATATTTTGAATCATCGCATAACCTTTCTTTGAATTTCGAACTAAAAATCCAAATATTTCATAATAAGCAGCTGTTGATAATGGTAGTCGAGCTTATACCATTATTCAAAGTTGAAAAGATTAGATTTGGCGCTTAAAAGTTTTGAGACACGAAAAAACACTCCAAGAATAGAAATGTAATTACAGTTTATATTCAATAATATTTTGATAATATAAATGTTTATGAAAATGTATGCATGTTCGAAACATTTACAAATGCATTTCAAAACCAAACTGCCGACCAAGGATTGCTTTTTAAAGTTTCCTTTTGGTTGATAATTTGACTTTAAAATATCTCTCAGTCTGTTAGAAAATCATGATGAAACCTTGAAGCATCACAAAAAATTGTTTGATATTTTTTTGATGACATATTACATGAACTTGAAATCATTTGTGCTTCTTAGTTTTCCAAACTTAGTTTAAAATTAACTGCTCTAATGATTTCGCCAGTTTCTTTGCATCAAGTAATGATTGAAATAGCAGCATATGAACATTATATTTTATTAATGAATATAAACGCAAACATAATTATGTGAGCAATCGTACTCAGCCCTGAAACGTTTATATTGACATAGAATGATTCTGTCTTAACAAGTGATATTAATAAATACTTCCATTCTGTACATGATACTCATTAAATACAGATGTTAAAATGAATACGATTGGTCATTCTTATAAGAATTGTATCTTATATTAACAGACTTGTGTAACTGATATTTACTGCCGTTATAACTGAAATCCAGTAAAATCTTACGGATAAAATATAGCCCAAAGTGTAGCTTCAAGAAATTAATGTAAATCGCCGTAGACATTGACACCGCACTTGTCTTCATCACCTGTTTCTTGTAAGTTCTGAGAACCCTAATTTTAAATTTCACATATTCAAATTCATAAAGAATTCAAGGCTTCATACGTCATTTACTGCAATAAGGAAATGCATTTTTTTATACTTTTAAAAAGGGCTTTTACTCTTTAAAGTAATGGGATCGTCTTAAACCTTGCTTTGTTTAAAGAAATTATTTTAGCATTTTAAAGGCATTTGAGTCTATTATATGTGTGAAACTCCTCTTTAACTAGTGCATGCAATGCTTTAAAATAAAATCTTCTCAAGTTATCTTTTGGTATGAAAGAAAATGAAATCTTATTTCCATTGCTTTGCAATTATCTGTAGATTCTACAAATACTGCGGAATTTTTATTAGAAAAAGTTTGTTAGTTATTCCATATTAATTACGTAAAATTTACGTTTAGAATGTCTTATTATTGTAATTATTGTGCATTATTTATGCAATTGTTGTATATTGATTTGTATAATTGTTAAATAAGTATCGCAGAATATGTCTATAATGTTGATTTACGTGAAAATATTGAAACTCCATATTTGAAGTCATTTGATTTTTGGAGGGGTCAAATACAGATTCATGTTATCATTTACTAACTTCAGATTTGACTTTAGATACGACTTCAGATTTATAATCCTCACTGACTTATTGAATATATGAAATAACTATGAATGTAATTTTGGCTTAATCTGAGAACAAATGGTTCAAAATGAATAAGTTTTTAGATTATGAAGATTTCTTTTGAAATACAGATTTCGGAAAATTCTCATTTGTTGTTTAGATTCACCTAAGCTATTGATTGCTTATTCATAAAATTTTATAGTTAAATTTTATCATTCATTATGGATGGCACAAATCAAATACAAATGTATATAATTTCTCTTCCAATGGCTTAACTGGTGGATACAGGCCCTCAGGATTTTACATCTCTAATATATATAGTATAAACAATCTTAATTCTTCCATTTCTATTGTAATGTAAATTACATACCTGATAAGTATGTAAATCATTGAAGGAAGAAGATATGAATATTTCTTGAATTTAATGAAATTATAAATGCTTCTGTAATGGAAAAAAACCTTCAAATGAAAACAAATTTAGTATTTAAGATGTTGGATTTCATCTTTCTGTATTACAAAGCTAAAATAAGTCACTTTAAATTTTGTAAATACTTTAAAATTGTAAATGTGATATCTTTTTAGTACTTTTATGAAAAGTAGAAACAAATTAACTTTCGCATTTGAAGATTAATCATTCATTTTTAGGCATTCTTTGTGGTTAGATATTTAAACACACATGAACAATTAATTGCAATAAATCGTTGAAATATAAAATTAAGAGGAACTTTTAACATAATTTTTATCAATTTCATTAGGGTGTTAAAAATATTTATTGCATCCATTGAAAAATCATATTTTTAATTAGACAAACATTTTTACTAAATTTTAATGCTTATCTTAATATTAAAATTTTGCTTCAGCGGTATTAATTTTTTTTCATATCTAAATAAAAGAAATAGTATTCCCCCTTAATATTTTTAGAAAGGGATACTGATTGGTTCGGCCGGCCAATCAATCAGGAATCCACCAAATTTAAGCAAGCATTACTCGATTACCATGCCCGATCACCATGGTAATCGATGTGCTTTAGAAGAAAATGCGATAAATGTTAAAAAAAATCTCTGAATATGTTTACGTATAAAGTATTCCTTTAACAGGGAGATATTAAATGGATGCAATAGATCTCAATTGCATAGGCACACATTTCCAACACGGTTAACTACATGTTTTAAAGATGGGAAATGCACTGTTTTAATATTTTCAGTTTAAAATTAATTTCAACCAATTAGATTGCAAATTAGTGAATCTTTAAACTCAAGCTATAATAATGTTTACCTCTTTGATGTGCAATTCATAATTATAAAGTACAAAATAAATTCTTTTAAATTCCTGCTTAAGGGCTTTTACAAACGAAAATCATTAGTACTTGTATATCTTCAAATTTTTTATGCCAATGTGTTTAAATGTCTCAAATGAATTATTTGATGATTACTTTGCTATCTATTTTGCAAATATTTATAAATATTGAAATGTTTTTTAAATAAATAATAAACGTATCATCTTTTAATATTTTGCTTATAATAATGTATAGAATTAATGCATGTGTATAATTTAATATTGTGATGATCATGTAAATGTTTGCATAATGAACTTGCAAATAAAGTGTTCTTGTGTTTTTAATTAATGTTCTAGTTTCTTTTATCAAAAAGTTTTCTTTTATTTATAGACTTTAAGTTTAAAACGTTTCAAAACTTACTCGAATTTCAGACTTAATGTATAATATCTAAATTATTACATTTGCTCCACTTTTTATTCCTTTGATATTGAAAATGACTGACTAAAATAAGGAATTATTTTCATATCGAATTATTTTCTTTTAGTTATTTATCAATTTAAATCAAAGATTTTATTTTTAGTTATTCAGAAATATGAGTAATTTTCTTAAATAAGCTCCTTGGACCTCCATTTTCTACATAACCTAACTTAGAGTCGTGATTTTGAATTTTAGAAGCACGGGTACAAATGGGTATTGAGAATTTTGATGTGCAAATGATTGATGAATTTCAATCAATTTATATCCTATTTTGAATATTTATATTCCATATAGTTAACTTAATTTGAACTAGAAAACAAATTCTGTGTCTGTAGTGAATTTAATTCAAGCGAAGTATGATAAAAGTAATGAGCATCGACGAGAGGAGCTTTTCGGTTTGTTTCTAATTATTACATTCCATTTTTTTTATCAATTCGGTTATTTTTTAATCCACTAATTGAAGCGCATTACTGTTTATTCTGGTATTTGATAAATATAAATTATATAATAACAAATAATTCAGTTAGAATCTTGAACAATTACAATTCGGAAAATATTTTCAAATTTATAGGATTTATTTTTCGCAAATTTGAGTTGGCGGTAAGATGAATCGCGTCTTTCTATTTTCTTTCTATTTAGCTCTCATGAAACTAGCAGTCCGAGATATTTTTCTAGTTGGGAATTCATTATATAAAATACATTGAACTATTTCAAACATTTTTAAAAACGTAATTGAAGTTCTACAAATCTGTCATTGATTCAGTCAAAATATGAAGTTTTGACTTTCAGAATTTTTTTTTAAATAGCTTGAACGGTAAATCCGACTTGAACAAGAACGTAATTAACGCTGAAATTATATAAAATTACAGAGAAAGTGTTTACATATAAGCTTCATAATAAAATTGTATGCAAGAGGATAAGTATACCGAAGATGCGTTAGGCTACGAAGAAACTGAATTTGAAAAAAATTCTAGTTATATGTGCGTTTTCTACTAGATTTGATTCTCAAGGAGCCCAGCCTTCTGAACATTAATATCTTTCAAAGATATTAAAAAATATTCCGAATATTGTTTAATATTATACTAATGTGAATATGGTTTAATACAAATATCCGAATATCTTATTTCACACAAATCGTATTTATGGACATAGTAGTATGATTTGCATTGCTTTTGTTTCCAAGCAAGGATGGCAGATTCTTACAACGATGGTTTCACAGCTTACTTCACATTAATTTTGACGGCAAAGCTGATTGTCTTAGTCTGATTTGGAAGCTTGAAGATAAAAACTGTACATGAGAAGGGCATGGGATATCTCAGGTACAAACAAGTTAGTTATATAAACTTGTCTTGAAAGTATTTGCATTATTCCTTTACAAAATTTAGTGGATTTAAAGATGCTGTCTCTGTTACACTATAATATTAAATTATAACAGGAAAAACTAGTCATCTCGTATCTCTCAATTCTGTTTTGACAATCCTGATATCTTCTATAATTCAGAAATGTATTGAAAATGTATTTTATTAAATCGAATTTTTTGAAAAATCTTTTTCTCCTAAAATTGGTACCTTCATCGAAGAATAACGTTTTTTTGTGTTTTTTTTTTGCAGTTCTGTCATAAAATATTTCTGAATTGAAATGCTCTCAGTTGGTATAAGAATAAAGGGAAACTATTTCAAATACGAAAATTTGATTGAGAAATTTTCTTCCTAACCATGTTTAAATCCTCTCCAATCTTCTCTAGGGACACCAGAAACGGAGTTGATTTCATTTTCTTAGCATGTTGGCTATTTTAAAGGTAGAAATACTGTCTTATTTTTTCGAAGTTTGCAGTAAGTACAGAATTTCGCATAGAATGTCAGTCTTCTTTCTTTCTCATCACTGTATCAAATAATAATAATAAAAAAAAAATCTTTTAAGTATACTCTTTCAGTAGTTCACTAAAAAGTAGAAAATTATTTCTTTGTGCAAAACCTGAAGCACAAAATATCTTAATGTAGGGCGCTGGTAAAAATTGGAAATTGAATGCCATTTATGATAATGCTTTTTATTGAATTTTTTTGTAACCGTACTGAATATTTTAAAATTATTTTAAAATATAATTTTTCGTGCCACACACTTTTATTATCTTCCCCATCGGGCAGTAAAAATGTATTCTTTTCTTTCTTATTGCCTGCCGTTAAAATTTTGTTTTATAATTTGTTAAATTTTTTTCTAATTAGCTGTATATATAATTTCTTAGTAAACATGTTTTGGAATAGAACAATTTTTATTGTAATCAGCTTTATCATAAATTCACACTATACATTACCTATCACATTTTATTGCGTTCTCAATTTTTAAGAATTCTTCAAATATTTCCAAAAGCAAAGGAATTCTACCTTTTCTCGCAGAACTAGTTAAGAATGTTATGACAAACTAAACAGCTCAAGTTTTCATTTAGTTTAATTATTCATTGTGCTTGTAGGTTATTATTCCAGGCATTTAGAAGTTCCGTCGTGATAAAGACCAAGTAGTAGGCACAATTACGTTAACGAAAACAAGTAATAATAAAATTAAATAATTTCAAATGAAAACCATGCCATACGAAATAATGTAGAAAATAACATATATTTTGAAGATCTGAGCTTCATATATAGCTGAAAGTATTTTTTTAATGTTTTGTGTGACCATAAAGTACATTCAATAACTGTGAAAATTAATATCAATCAACTGTTTGTATTTATGTCAGAAGTATTAAAGTTTAATCCGCTCCTAACACAATCATCGCTTGCCAATGACATATGATTTAATTTGAAATACCAATCGTGTTTCGAGGGTAAGATTAAAAAAAAATGATTTTGTTTTAAGATTTATCATAATATATTTATTTAATTCTCGGAAAAAGGAAACCAATTTAATTGAGAAAAACAGCGAACTAACGTCCTAGTTACACTGCATCCTCATTCGTCTCTTATAGAAATGTGTTAATAAGAGAGACGTACGCTCATCATTACAGATATTATATATTTATAGACAAGACATCAATGATACCTGCTATTGTCATTCCATGTAATAAGTGCTGAACTTTTAATTTCTAAATAGACCATAGGTGAATATGAAAAGGCTGTATTTGCTCTAATTATAATAAGTAATTTCTGTAGCTACAATCTAACTTTTCTAATTCTAACTTTAAAAAAAAATCTGTTGGGGGAAAAATGAACTTTTTAATTATAAAAATGTAAAATGGGAGAACATTTCGGAAAGACTATTACTGTTCGTTTTTGTCTAAGGATTGAAAGGAATTTGAAAATAATAGCTTAGATGAAAGGAAATTTACCTTTGCCTTCCAGCTTGCCGAGAGGATTTTTTTTTTTTTTTTGCATGAACAGGATTTTCCGATTTAGCTCAAAGTAAGTTCTTTTGAGTGCAAATAAATCATGAATTTATTTAGAATATGAAATTGTGTTTGAAAGTCATAGTTCTCTTTCTAAACAAATGCATTATTTATTTGTCTTTTTTTTTATGATACTGACTTGTGTTATTTTTTAAAAGGAATGAATTATCTCCGGAAAGAATTGCATCTTTGCATACTATTTACATGACTGCATGGCTAATAGACGTCGTAAACAGGTTAAGTAATAAACTTTATATATATGTGGCAACTAGAAAAATAATTTTGAAAAAAAGATGCAAATTCTATATATATATATATATATATATATATATATATATATATATATATATATATTATAAGAATAATATTAACAGTTTATCAAGTACGTTGGTTCCCTAGTAAAAAATACTGTACAATATTATACAGCATTGTCTGGGTTAATATCTTTTTACTTCCTTACTTTCACTTAGTTAATAGAATATCGATTATTGTGTTATTTCTTATGGCACTTGTAAGCCGAGAAGAGCGTCTCTAGTTTTTCAATAATATCGTCATCTAGGGCCAAGAGTATGTCTTAGCTACTCATGTGTCACAACCCTTTTAACGGGGCGGACTTCATTCATACAATTTATTCACTCGTCCACAGATCGTAATTTACACCTGAATCAGAACGATCAACTCTGATTCAGGACCCCCAGGGGTATTGATACATAGAGCATCTATAGGACCGAAAACCTTTTTTAATAATATTGTGTTCAAAAGACAATGCCGTACAGTGTGGAATCACAATAAATAAAAAAAAAAACACACATTTTCGTAAAATTAATTAAATAAAATTATATAATAACTTAAAATAAATCATTAACATGTCAAAAATGTGCTGGAATATGAAACAAATTTATTGTTTTAAGGATGTGTCTCTTAATGTACGCTTCATATTCTCGGAAAATGCCCAAATGCGCTGCTTAGGCATTACCTATTCTTCTATTTACTTTTCTTCCATCGAACAAGAAACAAAATGGGCAAAAAATGCTTTGGATATTCTTAACAAAGTGAAAAATATAAAAAAAGTCAATTCTACTTATATAAAAGAGAGGAAATTTATGTTTCCAAGAAGACACTGATTATTGATTATTTTCTTTTAAAAATTAGATTTGAAGTTCATTTCAGATGGATGGTAGAAAAACGAACTATCTATTTAAACATGATATTTCTACACATAAATAAAATTAAATTGTATTAAATGATTTATAAGCGAATAACATTCTATAAGGTTTCGTAAAATTACTTTCTGTTTAAGAGACAACTGCAGTTCAAATTAATGAAGAGAATGCAACTTACTTCCTTATACAGAAGGTAAAAAAGTGGACAAGGTGAATTCTGGAAAAATAACGTAGGAATACTAAGGAATAAATTCACTAATACTGAAGATTTTTGTGCTATTGGTGCTAAAAAAAGTTACAATGATATGTGGACAAACTGACTATGCAAAATTTCATTAATATTAGTTTGATGAAAATAAACACATAGAGAAAAATAATATACAATATTAATCTTAAGGAAAGTAATATTTTATTAATTAGCATTCTTTGGTACACTTGCGGTATCTGTAATGTATTGATTCTGAATAAAGTAATGTCAAATTTAATAAATTTCTACCAAAATTAATAAATTTTACCAAATAATATAAAATTGAATGAATAAGTATTATAATTTTTACCAATTTAATAAATTTTTAATAATTAAATTAAATTTGATAGTAATACAAACAGTAACTCGATAACTTTTCATTTATTTAAAGTACTGCATTTATTAATAATAAAGCAATTATTTAAAGTTCTGATGATTATCACTATGATAATGTTAGATAGAGATTAAAGTATTTTTCTGTTTAAATATAACAATATAATACATTTTTTATTAATAATTTGACGGTGAGTATTTGTATTTTATTTTGATGCAAAGCGATTCATTTCATTTTACTCATATTTTAAATTAAAAATTTTGAAATCTAATGTTGCAAAAGGCTAGAAAAATCACTTTCCTAAAAGCTATGGTTATGAGGGGAATATTTATTCAAAAATATATTTCCAAAAAAAATTTTTTTTTCAAGCTTTAAACTACATGAAATATGAAGTGTCCTTGCATTATTTTCTTCCACACTGAAAAAGGTATTTAAAATTTGTTCAACGAACAAACAAGAATAAAGATCGTGAAAACTATTTTCAAATAGATTGTCGATCATAGTTTTATAAATGCATTAGTTTTTATCTCGCAGTTTTTGAAAGCAAAAATAAGAATTTAACAAACGTGTTTCTTCCGGTTTTCTTTTCTTTTATAGCCCCGAAGTACTTTTTATGATTAATGATATTAAAAGTCCTTTGCTCTTAAAACAGTAACCCTCACTTTTTGTGGAAGTGTTCTAGTAGAGTCTCAAACAAGCGCAAAAAGTTATTTTCCCTTTTTATGAAAAGGATCATAATAAAGTATCTGCTAAGGAAAGCATTGTTGATGGTTATTGCAAATTACTTTATATTTTCTCAATCTTCAAAGCGATTGTTTCTAAAAAAATAGTGGCATCCGTAATATAGTTTGTGTCTGTTAGATGTCTGAAAATAAAGTATCAAAATTCCTCCATAAGAATTGTAGATTTATATCTGTAGTAATTATATTCCAAGTCATATCTCATTTTATGAAATAATAAGAAAGTAAATCATTAAGGAATTGCATGCTCTTAAAGATCTTAGAAAACATTTAGCAGAAAAAAAGGTGTAATTTGTCTACGTAATAAAATTACTTTAATTTTTTTAGTAGGGTTATGGAAAATAAATACAGGAATTTCGAATTAAATTCAGGCAGTTTTTATTTTAAGAAATCGTTTTGGGAAAATTTTTAAACATTATGAAACTTCGATTTAGATCTTTTTTGTAATAAATTAAAAGAAAAATAATTGATCTTGTGAAATACACATAAGTGGTGAATTATGAGAAAAATCAACTGCTACACGCAAAAGTTGACTTATTACTGACATATAATATATATATATATATATATATATATATATATATATATATATATATATATATATATATATAATATACTACATTTGCGTCTCTCTTTTGGAGAAAACAGTATGGATGAAATTTGTCTCCATTCAGAGAATTTCAGTCTAAAAAAGTTTTCTATTTAGCAAATTTTCTTATATAATCTTGATTTGAACTACGTTATTTTTCTTTAAATAACTTAAACTTTAATTTTTCTTTAATTTTCTTTGAAATCTTGATTTGTTATATGTTGTTTGTGTTCTATATTAAGATAGATTCTATATCATATACCGAAGTTCTAAAAAAATCTAGATACAGTACCTAATGCTTTTCATGTTTTACTGAAAATATATATGCATTTAATTTTCTCTGAATTAATGAGGGCATAATTATTGTTCGCATTCATAAGGAGCATTACATATAGGAAAATGTTGAATTTAGAAAACTCATGACATGAAGAAAATAACAATGAAGAGATGATTAAAAAACCATTTACAAGTTTAAATATTAAAAGCATTAAAGACAGTTACAGATAATGTTCTCCAGCTTAAAGAGCTTTATGAAATTTGTGTTCGTTATATAAATATGCATGCATACATTTTCACAGTTTAGGATATGCATCAAAATGATTAAACGTAAACTTCAGATTTACTCTCTTTTCGTTTTTATAACTTTATACAAAATTTTCTATTAACAGATTTTAAATTATTTAGTGCAACGATAAGGCGTTTTGAAAATAATTATATATTATTTTTATAATCCAGATGTTGAAGAATATAACTTTGAAGTGTGCTGTAATAAAAAATTCGCCATTGACAATACATGATTAACTTTAACTAACAGATAATAAAATAGTGTTGAGAACTTTATATATATATTTATATATACTTTCAGAATTAAAAAAAAACTGAAAGAGGAATAATATTTTATTGATGAGTGTGTTATTCCCTTACAGATTCATTGACAAACTGAATTTGTATGATAATACGGATGATGTATGTAATTTTATTTCTCCATTTTTAATAGAATGTGAGGGTGTCTTTTTACTACAGGTCTGCCATTTAATAGTTACTAAATTTTGCAAAAATGTGTTTTAGACAATGGAAGTGTGAAACTCGGAAACATTTTAAAAATTTTTCAATCATAATAATAATGTCATACATTTTTCAGAGAATTTTAATCATATAAATATCAACCGAGAGTTTAGATGCTCCACACGAATTACTTCAAAAATATTACTGCAGTAAATAGATCTTTACGCCGCTTGAAAATTTGTAGCAGTTGCATTACACTTATCTTCTCTTTTTTTTGGATACTAGATGGCGATGCCTGATTAGGAACGCATCCTATAGTGCACTGCGATTGTAATTAGAATTAGATGATATGCTGTTCTGTTAAGTTGCGAGCGTGAATGTTGTCCTGTCTTTGTGCTTGTGCCTGTTTATGTGATTATTAAAGAAATCCTGTTTCTTCCACTGCAATAAATTCCATCATATTAATCTATATTCCACCACAAATTGCAATAATTATATTTTCAATTTTAACATTTTATTTGTTGTGTAATTTTAAAATTTTGCAGGGTTCTTTTTTTTAAAATATTTTTTAAAACTTTTAACAATACGTTACATAGATGGAATTTACTAAGCTGCCATTATTTCATCAAATAATTCATCAAGAGCCGGCGGCGTCCTTGCATAGGGGTAGCGCATCTTCCCTGTGATCTGGGCTTCCCGGGTTCGAATCTCAGTTCGGGCATGGTTCTTCATCTGTGTTTTATCTGTGAGGTGTGTGAATGTGTCCCCCTGTAAAAAGGGGTTGTGCAAGCGAATGTGTGAGTTTCATCTTCATATGAGCTAGAAGTCAGATTTCTTCCCTCGGGTGCTCAGGGGTCTTTGGTCACACGATACTTATAAATCACTATCCATATATTACTTCTAGTACATTAAAAGTTAAATTCATTTATTCTCTTTCTATCAAAATGTCACAGTATTTATTTAATTTCAATTTTTAAAAATACATTTTTTTTTTCAAAATTACCAACATAATTATATTCACAAAAAAATTACTGCTGTATTTTTTCGTTGATTTCATTTATAAAATTGAAATCATTGTAAATAAAAATTAGGACGACTCATATGAGCTGAATTATCAATAGAAAGTGTCTTTAGAATCTTTTGAAAAATGAAATATTATAAAACAAAAGAACAATATATGCATGGGCAATTTCAAGACTGATGTATAAAAAAAATTCTTGATTTTAAATGGATTTTTTTGAACATGCTAACATTGCAAACTATTTACTAAGTAGCACATTTATTTGTAAATCAAGGCAATATTTGATACAAGGTTTGTATTTGTTATTTAATATTAAACATGTTCACGATAACTTGGTCTTTTTTACCTGAATTGAGGAATCTTAACTTAAGGCAAGAGAGATTCGCTTTAGAAATATGGTTGCGTTTAAGTTCCATTGCGAGAAGTTATGCTAAATATGACAAAAAGTCAATTGTAACAAACGTTCCTAGATTTATAATTTAAAAGGTATTTACATAAATGTATTATATTCAATTAATAATATATTATTTCGATATTATAACTTTCAGGCAGCCGATTTTAAAAAAAATCTATAATTTAAAACAATCGATGAAATAGATTAATATTTCAATTTTGTAAATTGATAAGAATCGGGATACATTTCCAAATCATATAAATTGGACGGGAAAATTTAAGTTAGTTTCTTTATCTTTGAGCCAAAATTTATGCAAGAAACCTCTTTAAACTTTTATTTTGCTAAGAATCTCACCAACGCATTATTTCTTGTGAATTCTCTTTGTCTCAAACAACTATTGTTCGCTTCGTTTGAGTTCAAAATATTTCTTTTTACAGTTCGAAAACAAGTGGAAGACAAAATAGAAGACTCTATGCAGAATTTGATTGATTGTAAAAAGCTATACTAAAGAGAGTAATCAGACTGAATCCACCATTGTTTCATCTATTGACAAACAACCGCACAGAGCTCGTTTCAATGTGTGTGCAAAACAAGTAACCTACATATAAATGGATTTTTCTGAAAGAGATAAAGTCCAATGATTGCTTACGATCATGTTGATTTTTGTTTCAGCTCATTGTGCTCTGATTAAATTAGGAGGTAAAAAGTATTGAAAAGATAGGTATAAAAACAATCACCATACACGGAAGTCCAGGTCAATTTAAGTTTATCAATTAACTTAGCAAACAGTATTTGAAAAATCAATAGTTCTTTTAAGAAATCATTCTCACATAACAATTTTACTTAGTATTCTATCCAGGCTTAGTATATGCTATATTTTAATTTCCAAATAAAGCTAAGATGAATAGTATTGCTAATAATAAAAAAAGGTTTCGATCGGATTCTTTTTATTACCTTCTTTAATATAACTCTTTCAGAAGATTGATAAAATCTTGAAAACTTCTGTAGACTGTACAAGCGATAATTAAAGTTTAAAATTGATGGAATCATTTGCACTTTAGTCAAAGGACCAAAGCTTCATAAGTTTATTACATGGATGATCAACCGTTTATATGAATAATTTGCAAAGCATAATTAAATAAATAATTTGCAAGCGTAAATAACAAAAATAATTTGCAAACATAAATAAACAAATAATCTGCAAGCATATATAAAATTTCTTGATGTAATTCCTTTAAATAGCTGGTATTTCAAATACTTTTAGAAAACTTGAAATAAAAAAATAAGTCATAATCTTTTATAATGATGGTAAAATTGGAGGAAAATAAGTCTATAATTGATCTTAAAGCATTGCTCTTAGTTTATATTTTTCTTTTAGAATCAGAATTCATTATTTAAATGCCATGCCTTTAAAATTTCTTTGATTTTTTCCAAAAGTTTAAAAAAATGCGTGTTTTTCTTTTGCTGTCTATACATGTTTCCATTGACATATTTTGAGCTTATGCGTATTGTAAAAATATTTAATATTTTTTCAGCACCTGTTATCTCTGCTCTTTAATTAACAGTTAATTTTTTAAATAAAATAGCGAAAAACGAAGGAAGCTTAGAATATTATGATATTGTAATGTTTCGAATATAATTAAATTCGCCTTTTGTTTCTTTTTTATAGCATTTTAAATTTAGATTGATAGAATTCTCAGTTAATCCAACAATCTCGTAACAGGCCAAATTCTTTTTCTGTGCAATCAAAACTAACAACGCTTAGTTCAGAATTGTCTATGATTAGTGGAATAATATTACTTTCTACATATTTGCATTTATAAAAATATGGGTTGTTTCTTTTATAATAAAGTGCAGTTATTGCAATAACTGCACATAAATATATTATTTATACAATTTATAATACAATTTCATAATAAAAGGACCATTTTGTAATCTATAAAATATATAAATGGCTAGTAAACAGTATAATGAAATAATTTACAGAATGATTTGTTTTCTTTTGAATGTCGAAATAATTAAAAAATATTAATATGACACAATAAAGTACTACTGTCAATGTTCCTTTTTTTAAAGTAATATTATCATTATTTTACTTCACTTCATGTTAAGAATCATATATTAAAGATTTAATATGACACGCCTAAAATTGCAATCCTGAAGAATGCTATTGTTTTTAATTAGATTGATGTTCAAATTTAAAGCCACTCAAGCATTACTTTTAGTCGGATTATAATTTTAAACAGTGGTACCACAATTTAGCTAAACAGCCAGTTTAGCCAAGCCTGTATTCAGTTTCAAATCTCTGACTAATATTAGGAAGAGGATATTTGACCCACGAACCCTTTAACATATACCAGATACATTTACGTACTAATTGAAAGTTAGTTACATAATCCCATTACACGACTTAAGTCTTAATTTATAAATCCACCGAGAGAGTTACATGTATTTTACAAGAACAAATCGACTTTTTTAATGTATCCATTAAAATAATTTTTTTTAAAAAATTATGTAGATACATTACTCTATAAATACATGCATGCAAAATAAAAAAAAATAAGGAGAAGAAAAAAGAAAAGAAACTGATTTTTTTTAAAATATTCGTTAAATATTTCACTGATATTTCAACAGCAAGTTGGTTCTTGTTGCCAAAACATGATACAGTTAAATATCTTTTTCTTGAAGTGTTTTAACAGGCGCATCAAATGTACTCTACCGTATGTGCTATTTTAATTCATTGAAATATTGTATATCATGTATTTTCAAATCTGTCATTAGATAAAAATTTGTCTCTTGAGTCTTACGAACTTCTGTGCTAAAAAAGAATAGTAATAAATAAAAAACTTCCATTAAAAATAATTACCATTAAAAATAGTTTAATTTCTGTCTATTTATTTTTAAGAGAATCTTTTGAAGAATGAGAAAATAGTAATAGCAAATACGTTCTTTTATCATAAATTTTGTCATCTTAATTATTTCTCTCATCATCTGGTGTACATTTGTTTTCTTTGAATGATTTAGTTTTTATCAGTTTTTTTTCATTAGAAATAATCTGAACAGTGTCTGGATTTTTTTTACGTTTATAAGTCTCTCTTTCATGAAGAAAAACAGAACGTTAGTAATTGAGAAATATTTAATTAAAAAATGGATATTCTTAGTTAGACTTTTTTTTATTATCGCATTTCATTTTTTTTCAATCTTTTTTTCTTATTAATTATTTTGTGCTCATTCATTCCCATTCATTATTGGTTATTTCTAAAGAAGTTTTTTTTATTTTCGCTTCGAAGCTAAAGAAATTAAAATCTTTGTTATAAAATTTGATAGAATCTTCAATAACATGTCCACAAAAAATTAGATGTCAACAATATTTTATTTCTTTATTTCCAAAAGTTGTGGCAATTGAAATCACTTATATGTCGTTCAGAATATAGAAAAAAATGTATATTTTTACATCACTTAGAAATTATTTAATATGCTAAAGTGCTAATATCTTACACCATTTAATTGAACATTTAAAATGAATTCAATTAAAAGGAAAATGATTTCTCAATGCGGAATTTAATTTTTTTCAGTGATATTTTCTTTAATGTTAGGTACTATATTTTTTTAAATGAAATTTTGAATTAGTAGATAATGTGGCGAATTTATTAATTGATTATTTGAAAAAAATATTGATTAATCGCCTTTGGTGATCAGCTAATTAGCCGGGGATATTGGTTATATTTAATTTATTTATATCATTATATATAGCTTCATCGACATAATTATGTCAAATTGTCAAACTGTAAAGTCCTAGTGTTTTAATTGACTGACGCATGTTCTATTCATTTTGTACATAAGCCTTTATAATGGAGATCAGTCTCATAATGGCATATAGCTACTTAAAACGTTAATATCCTGTTCATCTAGATTTTATACTTCGCAGTATTTTACATTTTTATTCGCCATATAAGCTACACAAATACTAAATAGAATCCGCTTTCGTTTGGTTCTTTCTATAGATGAAAATTACGGGATTAAATATCAGATGAAACAATTAAATCTATTAGAATTTCAAGGCAACAAATTAATGTTGATAATAAGCTAACAAATTAGGCAAAACTATTAAGTTGATGCCATTGAAAATATATATTTTTTAAATTTTAATATGAAGAAAGAATTTTTATGATGTAATAGTTTCGGAAGTTATTACAGAAAAGCCCTTAAATTCAGATTAATTTTTATTTAATTAAAATTGTAATTTATTTTTTTAAAAAAATTGCTCCGAAGTTCACATTCTCACCTTTCAAGATATAGATGTACCAAATATCATAGCTATAAGCCAAATGGTCCGAATGAGAAATATTTAGTGAAAATAAAATTCAGTTCTCCGAAATTTGAATTGTAAAACGGTGATAAATTTGTTTTTGCATGATAATATTCTTTCCAATACTATTGAAACGCAATTTTCAAACTTCGAATGCATGTTAATTAAAAATCTAGTTTAGACGTATTAAACACCCTTCTTAGTGAGTGCATTTTACCGAAGAAATAACTTCAAACCCAATTTGATTGAATTAAATAGAAAGATCAACTATGAAAAATATTATAATTATATATGTCCAAATTTGTAGATAGTATGCCAGGTCTATAATAATTGTTGCAAAAAATTATAAAAATATATTATAACTAATAATTTTTAGAATGTGTTTTCTTAAATTTGTCGAATTTTTTCTGAAATTTTGAAATATTGTATAATAATGTAAGTTTATATGATTTTAACCGCTCTAAAATGGTAATATGTAACATCAGTCTGTCAAAATTCCTTTAAGGATATTACTTGAAGTCTAACTCCTCTTAATGCACAAATTTATTTGAAAAAATTAATACTTTTTTCTTTTTAATTCTGAAAGTATTCTAGAACCATATTCTTCATATGTATTTGCCAAAAATAACATATCTTTTAATTCATTTATCAAGAAAAATTTATGCAAAATACATTAAATTCAATTGGCGATGTTTTATTACATCAGTCCTTCTTCTTTAGCAACCTCTAGTCATTGTTTAATTATGTTTACTCGCGTCGTGTCGCCTCATTTTTCTTTTCCGCTTAAATATTTCTTTTAACATTCCATCTGAAAAAAAAGCAAGGCAAACCACAATGAAAGAAAATAAAGAACAAATGCCAAGATCCAGGAAGAAAACAGCAAGTCAAATGGAAATCGGTATAATATAACTTATTTCTTTCAGACAGAAACCGGATCAATTGGTGATTCTTCTTGTAATCGTAAGAATTTTGGAATAATTTTCACCTTTCTGCAAAAAAAGTTTTCTTGTATTGTATGTGAAGGTGAATCGAATGTTCGAAATAAAATATTCAACTCTAATTAGAGGTACAGGAAGCAACTTAGAAAAAAAAATTAATAGACAGCCTAAGGTTTCGTTAAGAGAAATTAACGAATTTATATTGCTTCGAGAATACTTCCTGGAAAATTGAAAGAATATTTTTTCAAACGAAGTGATATTAGTTCCTTTTCACTTAAACAAACTTATATTTACAATGTAAATTATTACATTCTAAGCAAAGTTTTGTAGTTTTAGAGAATTCTGAAGTGAATAGTACCATGGAGTCGGTTTATTTTTTATAAACTTTCTTGTTTGTATTCCTTTTCTTAAATTAATAATGGTCTTTACATTGAGACTTATTCTTAAAAAATGAGTTCCGTTTTACGATGTTTATTGTTTAAAAACTCTCAAAGTAACTAAATACATTTTCTGGATATGATGATTATTTCGATTTGTTAACGATTCATGAAGATTGTTATGACTTTTTCACTGTATATATCTTAAGCATTTGAAAAGTAATTAATAAGATATTTAGGCAAAAGAACTTTAAAAATCTGTAAGTTAATTGAAATAGCAATTATTTCTTATTAAATAAACAGTTCGCTCTCTTCTGACAACAGAAATAAGCTTTTATTTGTATAACTTAAAAACTGCTCGTCATTATTTAAAACAGAAGTTCCTTTATATAGAATCTACATTTTTAATAGTTATTATAAATACCACCACATTTTTTTGAGTAAATATATTGTCATCTTCATATAGATCTGATTGATTTTTAAACACGAACGAGGTATTGCACATTTTTTTTATCTCAAAGTTGTGCGACAAATGTAAGATTTGTTGAAATTTAGCTCAAATGGACTTCTCTGAATTTAGTTATTTCTGCTTATATTTGTGCCATGCTAATACTGCAATAGAAGAATATCTTATGTACTGAATGTATTTTCTATTAAATAATACTGTATTCTGACATTCTCATGTTGCTCAAAAGTCACCACCTTTTATTTGTCTAACATGAACGATTTACCTGCTTTCAACGTTTTTCATACTGTGCATTCATAATAATATTTGTAATGATTATGAATCATTTTAGAACGCACATGTTGTAATATGCTTCCAATTCTCAATAAAATATTGCCGAAGGGTTCCATTATTCGATTACTTATACGTATCAGAACATTTTACATTTTTCTTTACTGGCATTTCATTTTTCTATATGACAAAAGGGATTTTTTATGTGCACAAAATTATTTTGATAGAATTTTAATTTTATGAGAGGGAAATACTACTTAAATTTGATATTTGAAACTGTGTACATCGCATCAAAAAATGGTCAAAATAAAAAAAATTTGAAAATTGTTGCATTGAAAGAAGAAATTAAAAGCTTAGCAAATTTTCAATGTTGCTGCACATGCGTTTTGAATATTTTATTTAATCTTGAATTGATTCTTTAATTAAATCTGATACGAATGGAAATTTGATATGAAAATAAACTTGAACTTCATCAAAATTTTGATGAATAAAAAGTGAATTGTCATTGCATTCCTTATTAGTTATTAAAGGGCAATTAAGTATCTACTCTCTCTCAACATGAAATAATGTTTCATTTTAAAAAGAGGAAATAATCCTTTTTACGAATATTTTGTATTTGTTTTTGAGGTGAAATACTTCTGAATGGATATAATGATTTCTTTATCACACACGCATGTTTAAAAGCATTTTGAGTTTTTATAAACGTTGATGTTAAAATATTAAGCTGAGTAGTTTTATCTGCGAAGATAAGTTCACCACCTCCTTTACGATAGCTAGTCATTCATATACAAATTAGATTTAAGTATGGCAAAAGGATGGCTATGATAAATAGAGATAAAATACTTCGTTAAAAAAACTAAGAAAAAATGTCTGTATATTTTTAAGAGAAAAGAAATGCGAGTATATTTAAAAGAGTAGTAATGCAGCAACGAACGCCAAAAACATATTTCTAATTTGTAAAGCATCATTAAATTTTCATTAGACATCTTTTAAAAATAAAATATCAAAAATGATTGTAAAAAAATAAGCTTGTTCATGAATCAGAACAATTAATCTCACTCGTAAAATGGTTAAAAGAGATTTCTTTCTTTTTATTCTTTGTTTAAGTTTTGAAGAGAAATATTTGTTTAAATGATCTTGGGCTGAATACAATATTTATTTAACTCTGAAGGGAAAAAATGCAGTCCAGTATAAATTGCTCTTCATATTTGAGAATAATAAATAATATTTGTTTATTTTTTCGTATAATGCACTGCAATATTGTAAGCAGCTGAAACGTTTTGTAATCAATGTTCCGTATTTTTCATACAAAGAAATAAAAAGTTTCGAAATTTATCAATAGAAAATTAAAGTTATTTTAATATAAAATTCAATTTTAGAAATGCTAATTTGAATTTCTGAAAATTTATTCAATTATTCTTAGTGATGAAACTAATAAAATTGCTAAATGGAATAAATATAAATTCTTCCCAACAGATAATACATTACATGATATTGAATTCTTCATAAATATCTTAAAGGAAATAAAGAAAGAACCTCAGTGGAGAACAGTTAAAAATTAATGTATGTATTAAATGTATCTCCATTTTTCTACAAGGACACGTTAGTATTTCAATCAATATTAATATACTTAGAATTAAAAATGTGCGAATGCTTAGAGTTCAATTACACTAAAGAATATTTAGATTTCGTGTAAACATAAAATACGTAGGTTTAGAATAAATTTAGATATGTCTAGAATCTACATTTATTCTCTCTTAAATATTAAAAATACTAAAATTTACAATGAATTTTACAATAGCATTATAATGCATAAAAATTGAAATCCAAAGTATTGCACCGTTTTGCTATCGAATAATAAGGTGACAACGACTCTGTAAATTGTGGACATCGTTAATTATTGGATAAAATAAAACCGCCCCTTATAATTGCATTCTTCAAAATATAAAAGTGCAGTTTTGCATACAATTTTCTGAAGCTTATTGAGGCATTAAATTCTATGTTACACACGATAGAAAAGTATTCACATTATGCTTGTACTTTGCTTTTACATTTCATACCAAAACAGTCTTACTTTATCTCAGTCTAACATAGGAAGGGTGTTAATTTATGAATAACATTTAATTATTAGCTTAATAATGGGTAAAAGGATTTAATCATACAAAAAGTTTTGACAAATTTCAGCTTATTGAAAATAACAATGTATGTTGCAAAATTTTATCTCTTCTATATATTTTAAATGATTGCATCTTTATTGACATATAAATTTGGATTTAGTCATTTTCTATTAGATTAATGGCAATCTATTAACTGATACAAAACAACATAATTATATTTTAATAGAGTAGAAATTGAGAAATTTTATCGAAAACTATATGCTTGTACATTGTGCTTCAATAAAAAAATCTGATGCAATTTGAAAAATCTTCTATATAATGGCATTTCGTTCAGAAATCTTTCATTTAATTATGAATACTCTATTTACGTGAATGTTTTTAGAACTTAAAATCATGTAGAATTGAACAATCCCATGCCAAAATAACATTTAACAAAACGAATGAATAATAATAAAATTTTGTTATTGAAATAAATTTTTCAATTAAGAAGTCAGCTTTCGTTAATCACAAAATTTTATAAGATTAAAAATCAATATCAGTATTTTAATTGCGAAAGCTTGCATTATCCCAGAAGAATATTTAAGAGAATTTTATGAGGTGAAATATATTTTCTCTATTTGTAATTATTCAAAAATGAAACATTTTACATTTTCTTCCGTACGACAATTTTATACTCTTTTGTAAGAAGATAATATAAATTTAAAAAATTCTTTTAAAAAATGGAAAGAATTTTTATAAAAATATCATTTGTCATTTCTCACATTTTTATCTCAATCTTACCACTTTAAATAAGCCAATAAATTTTATTTTATTATTACATAAAAAATTCAATCATTAAATTTTCATAATTTTTCCCATTTTTATTAATACCTTAAATTTCTTGATTTATTCTTTAAAAATGCTTACAGAACTTAAAACAGCTGGTGTTAATAGTTCTTGGAGATGTTCATTATTTGAAAGACTCATATTAACTTCATTCTTTTATTGAATACTTACAGACAATTATTAATTAATTATTTGCACCGGTTTACATAAATCTTCAAATCCCAGATTATGCTCTGAATTAGACAATTTCTGTAGAATATTAAAATTTCTTTTCTTGTTCTTGTGCTTTATTTTCTTCTTTTTTATGCATCTTCAAGAAACAGCGATTCTTTTTAATTTCCTGCAGATGACAGCCTTTTACTTATCTTTACCCAGATATTAATTTAAAAATTCATTCTTATTGAAGAATTCTAAGTAATGACGAAAATACTTATGAAAATATTTTCATTAACCTGGAAAACTTCCTTATTTTTTTTTCTAAAACTTTCTAAGACTTTTTTTATGTTCAATCCGTATATTATGGACCATACATATAAATCTTTTTGGACTGATTAGATCATTTTTAATATAGAATTTATCATTTTTGGGGGGATCAGAAAATTTCCCAACTTTTTTTTGAAAATTATTTTTTTAATCCACACAAATATATTTTTTGGCATAAGTCATTAAGCTTGAAAGAGATATGAATTTTTTTCTTGGTAAAAATAACAATTTTTCTCTCATATATATATCATCATAATAGCATATATATTATGTAAATTAGATGCATATCCATTTCAAGAAATGCAATAAATATTTTGTCCTTTTTTATATATATTTTATCAGAAAATAACAAATGTTGTTAAAAAAGTTTTGACTTTATTAAAAATAAATAATTCCATATAAAGAACTGCAATAAAAACATTTTCAAGCGTATGTTAATCGGCTCTTCTTCTTCCACTAATTCTTGTTTTTTATCTTAAAATTAGTTTTTGTAATTTCTAAATGCTAGGGTGATAAAGATTAGCATGGACCTTTCGTCTTCTTTTAGGAAAAAAATTACATTATTGCTAAATTTTAAAACATTATTAAAACAATTTTTCCATCTAAAAAATACATCCAATTTTTTGTGAGGGTGGAAGTGCAAGCATCTTAATACTTTGTCTTTGAATTTTACATTTGCGATCGTGCAAAACTATCTTAAACATTTCGGCAAAAAAATGTCTACATAAGAATTTTATTCTTAATATAACAACTGTTGAACACACATTGGTAGTTCAGTGGTAAAAAAAAATGCTTCCTTTTTTCTGAAGTCCTGAAAAGATTTCTTATTGAAGCACAATGCATTTTATATATTTTACATGTTATATTATTATATTGTTTTGGAAAATAAGAATTTTGGATTATTGACACAAATAATTTTAAAAATTACTCATTCTTAAAGCAAACCATAATGTCTAATTTTTGTTTTAATTTATCCAATCTAATGTAAGTGTATTCTTAGAGAAATCACGTATGGAACACGTTTAATGAAACTGTGAATATAAGAAAGTAATATCGCATATCTATAATACAGTTTACCTGCCAAGTCATGTTGGAAAAAGATTTGGAATGAATCTTAACTGGTACCAGACCAACAAATGTCAACCTACGCAACAAGTGTACAGCTGAATTTGGTAAGTTAGGATAAAAAAATGAAGGTTCTGGTACTTTCAAATACTTTGATCCCATCTTCATTTGGAGCTGATATCCGAGATGTCTTTTGTGAAATTCTATTTCCTTTTGGGAGACTATAAAAACGGAGTGCCGGCGACCAGGCATAGGGGTAGCGCGTCTTTCCCGTGATCTGGGCGTCCCGGGTTCGAGTCCCGGTTTGGGCATGGTTGTTCTTCTGTTGTTCTATCTGTGAGATGTGTGAATGTGCCCTCCTGTAAAAAGGGGTTGTGCAAGCGAATGAGTGATGCGTGAGTAGCAAAGTCGTACTCTTGGCCCTAGTTGGAGCTGCTATAAAAAATAAGAGACGTTCCACTCAGGCTTAAATCGCTGTCTTCGTAACAGCGGGCTTGTCAGTGGCAAGTGCCATAAGAAACAAACAAACAACAAACAAAAACGGAGTGCTAACTTGAAACTCAATTCTCTCTCTCTGTGATTGTGTTCATGAAGCGAACTCTTACTGTGCAGTTGAAACGGTACTGCTATTTTCGAATACACGACTTTCTAACTGCTTATGTATGAGTTCCCTCAAATGCTGCTCTCTGTCTACTTTTCGGTTGTACTTTGATAAATGTTGTTTGAGTATTATTTTAGAGTAACGAATCATCTCCCAATATACTACATTTTGGACTTTTTCACCCTAACCCTATAGGATGATGTCTATAATAATAGCAGATACATGCTTAGCATCTGTTAGTAGAAATCGGGTGCATAGTTTTTCAGAGAATATTATTCAATTATATACCTATCATTGTTGTTATTTTCTTGAAGTCACTGAACTAAATAAAGAACCAATATTCTGACTTTTGATCACATCACATACTTCTGGATGATTTTTTCTTTCTTATTTTCATAGATCTTCAAGACTTCGTTAAAAAGATAAGAAATTAAGACATTCGTAATTTTTGTATAACAGCCACATATAAAGATTCATATCTCTAGTCAATGCTGTAGCATCTAACCACTATTGGATGGGCAGACAAAAATTTAAAAATAGTTCTGTAGTACTGATGAGGGACATAAGAAATTATTAAAATTGTTTAGATCAATTTGTATGATGATTCTGTACTTTATTTTACTATACTTTATGTATATTTCATACTGGATTAAATATCAAACGCGCAGGATTCAAATCCTATTCTTTGGTTATATTCTTGCATTAACTTCCATGTCATCTGTGTCTTTGTTTTTGGGAAAAGATTCCACGATTGCATTTGAAATCACTATTGTATATGCTGAATGAATGCTGATAACCCAGTGATTCATTTTCCAGTTCAATATTAGATTGATATATGTATTAATTTTACATTTAAAATATTTTTAAATATTTTATTTTTTAACATTATATATCATTTTTATATTATATATCATTACATTATATATCATTTTTTTAACATTATATATCATTTTAACATTATATATAACATTTTTAACATTATATTCTTATTATATATCGAAATCCCCCAAGATCTTTCAATAGGGTGGCATCTTCTTTTTCTGGATTCAAATTTGGAATTTAGATTTTAAAGTATTTCTTTTAATCAAAGGATTCTATGACTTTAAAGTGACTAACCAGTGGAAGTCTTTGGTAGATCATTTTTCATTTGAATCTCTTTAAAATCGTGTTAAGTGATACTAGTAATAGATAGTGTATGTGATTGAGAGCGTTAATCTGGATATTATCAATGGCATTATTTCAACATTCAACAAGAAAACCTGTCACCTATTCTGGATTTTCTTCAAACCTGAATATTATTTTAAAGTTATTATTCAAAGGACCACTGGCAAAGCCTCTTTACTTCTTACATAAGGCATAAGGCAGTAAACAAACTCCTCAACTTCATTTTTAACTTCTAGTTATCGATAGTTCGAGAGAGTTCTTTCATTTTGTTAATTGGTGCTTTCCTCACTTTTCAGTTTGTGCTTGAACTTGATTTTTTTCGTTGCTTATTATTTCATGCATCGAAATTATGTAGTAATTTTTGTCCTTTTTGCTTCTTGGTTCATGGCATCTTACGAAGATAATGATAATTCTTCTAGCGTGATATCAAACTTAGATAATAAGGTAACTTAAAGTTCTTACTCATAATTGATATAAAACTTTGAGGATTTTTTATTATTATGAATTATATGTTTTTTAAATAATTTATTTTATTTAAAGTACTCAATAAGTTTTGGCTTAATATTCGAATTACCAGGAAATGTATTTTTGCAAATATTTTAACCTTGAACCTTTAAAGAGATAAAGAATAGCACAGAGCATTTTTAAATCTGAACTCTCTGAAACTTTGTCTGGTAAATTTAAATTGCCCTATCAATTCTGAAGTCCTATCTCAATCTTTGTTTAATTTGCAGTTTATTATATAGATGAAATTACTACTTGATTTATTGAAAGGATTTATTTTTAAGTATATAATAAGCACTAAACTTGGCTTATTGTAGCATATTTATTTTATTTAATTTAGAAACTTTTCTTTTATCCTTAATTTTAGATAGTCTTTCCTTATTCCAATTTTAAGATTAATCAATATTTATTTTGATACGATTTGTATTATGACATGCCTTGCTGTACTTCCTAGTAAAGAAAAAAAATTTTGAAGTGAAGTCTGAACTTGGATTTTTTCTTACCCACGTAGCAGTTGAGTGTGTAATTGACTAAAAATAATATGAATCTTCGTTATGGAAATTGCTCTTTGCAAAAAATATTGGTATTTATAATAACAATTCAATTTCTTATATATAAATCTTGAAGGAGCTAAAGGAAGATTTTTAGAGAAATTTTAATGTTCTGAAACTTGTATGGAAAAGTTTCCATAATTTTCTTACTAAACACTAGGTATAATTTCTTACGTTAAAAAACTCTAACGGTGAATTTCAAAATAAATAAAAGTGTAACTTGCAATTTGTATTCAGGTTTAAAAACAAATATCCCGATTTTTTTAAAAATTGAATTTAGCAATCAGATGATATTACTACTAATAGTACGGTACTATATTCTAGTAACTAAAATAACTGTTGAAAAATCTCGATTTTTGTGGAAAATATAGAACATTCTTAATTGAATATTCTTAGTTAAGGAAGCACTTCCTTTATAAATTCTTTGAATTTTTCATCCGTTTTCATTCTTTTGGGCAGTTTTTGGAGTTGTATAATATTTTAATGTAGTTTATTATCTTTAAATTTGTTTCCTCAAATTCTAAATTTTGATAAAATTTCATTACCGAAAATCACCACATAGATTAAAATCTAATGTATATTTTCCGTTCGCTTTTTGTATATTGCTTTCACATTAAGTTCTGCGGTTCTTGGAATATCAAATAACTTGTTCCTTTAAAAAAAATCATTTATGCTTCACAATGAGAAAAATGTTAATGTATTAGTTATAGGTTAAATCCAGCAATTATTTACAAACTGGATAGATATTTAGATTAATTTTTCAATTTTTATCACTGTTTTGATAAACATCAACAATCGCCGTGTTTCCACGCAAAAAAATATTTACTTGCTTGTCTTGATTATTATTATCAAACGACATATATAATGTCGCTTGATGATAGCAATCATTTTTATAAAAAAAAATGGGAGGTATCTAGAAATATCGTGTTCTAATATCATCATAACTTCTTTCATTTCAGCTCCATTATTATGCAGAAGGAAAAAGTAAGGAGCAATTGGACTCGCATCCTTTTACCCTATAAATCTCAAGGCACTGGATGTGTGTGGCATATCAAGTGATTCTTATCATTTGTCAGTCAAAACTGGAAGCAAGTTATTTACAAGATGGACGACTCTACCCCCTTATTGACGGTATAGCGAAAAATTTCATGGTTCCGCCCTGATTCGCATTGGAACACCTCAAGTAAGACTGTACAATTTTCTAACGCCACTTGAATAAATATTCTAAATTATATTCAAAGATTATTCCTTAATTATTCGAATTATGTACCTTTTATAAAGTATTATAAAAAAATTCGCATAGTTCAAAACATCTTAAATGGTGGATTAAATTTTAGATAACTGGAAAAATACAAAATTTAAAATGAATATCCATGGTATAAGTACCCTGCAGTTATAAACCGGATATTTTTCGCCACTGTTAAGCAAATAATTGTCGAGAATCTCTCAAAAAGAAAAATTAATTCAGAACTTGAAGAAACAAGAAATTCAGAGAGCTTGCAATTTATAATAAATTATAGAACTAGATAGAAATTTAATAAGGTTAACATTTTAGACCTCATAATTAAAGAACCAATGCTGACAATTTCATATAAAATACGTTTTATTCATTCAAAAAATATTAGGTCCATCCGAATTATTTCCGTTACTGTTAGAATAAATTCGTCAGATATTCTTTGTTTAGGTCATTTTAACTAAGAATTCAAACTAAACATATTCGAGGCTAATGTTAGCTTTTGTATGTTTATTCAAATGCTAACTTGCATTTATTGAAGGTGTATTTATTCAAATTTCGCTACAAAGACAGAATATGATAAATTTTGATTTATATGGACAAATGGTTAGACTTGATATATGCAACAGCTTATTCTGAATACAAATATTTAGTTTTCCATAAAAATAAATCGTAATATTCGCTTTATAGTGGGCCAATATTTACTATAGATCCATACAGGTATCACACAAGTTAATGCAGATAACATTTTTTTAAAAAAAATTCTGGGAAGAATTTAAAATTGATCATATTTGATTAATTTGTGCATTTTTAAATAAAAGTTGAGGATTATAAACAAATGTGTTGTTGGTATTGTATATTCATGCATGATAATTCAGCAGATAATTAAAAGAACGATTCATTTCCTTTTCTCTATGCAAGTTAAGGGGAAAAAGCAGGATCAACCCTTTTTCATGTAATGCTATCTGACTCGCGCATCCAATTACTAAATTTTAATTTTAAATCGGTTATTAAATAAATGTAGTAATTTTTTCAAAATCTTGTAAGATCTCCAATATTTGATACACCAAATATTATATAAATTAAAATATTTGATGTCCCAATTAGATTGCAATCCAAAGAAAAAGTCGTATATCAAGGCAATAATATATCAATTTAATGGGAATATAGAAATATTGAAAGGAATTAAGAAACGAGTCTTTTTCTAAAACCTGTATGGAATTCTAAATTTTTAGGATCTAGATGTATTTATAGGACTTGGTCACAAAAAATATTAGAAAACAAATTTCTTGGCAAGCTGATGAATATAATGAAATTCAATTTTGTAACTTTCTTATAAATTTTGAGTAAAACGCCAAATAGCACACATTCTAGTCATAACAAGTAAAATTGATTTACTGTTCCAAAAACTGGATAATCTTGTGCCTTAAAATCCAAACCAAATCCATAATTTCTCAACAGTTCGACTAATCAGCTCCACATTAACGAAACAAATTATCTTAACTTCTGTTTGAAGTATAAATTATCAAGAGTCACTTGAAAAAACTGTTGAATAATTAAATCCCTATTTCCAATATTAAATCCAGGGAATTGCTAATCAAGACTTTAACATCTTTTTTTCAATCTCTCTTAGCGTCCTCTCTTAAAAATAGCTGATGTATTTAAACCAATCTTTGGTTATTTAGATAGCGAGTTTTGAATTTCTTGCTTTCAAATTAGCAATTTTAGATTTTAAGTAAAGGCATGGAATCTCAAAATTAACTTCTAAGTCTATAGTCTGTTTTGATTTTCAGTGCGTTTAGGTTCTCATTTGAAAATGAGAGAAAACACTTTATATTAGGTAATTCCGTTTTTCCTGTTCTATAGTTTGAGGCTTTTCATCGGTAGTGATAGACAAATATTTTGATAGTAAATTCCTGGAAATATTGTTCTAAAAGGATGCATTCAGATGATACTAATTGTTCGTTCAAAAACAAAAGGTCTGAATTGAGGTTCCATAATTGTTTTCTTTCAAATGAAATCTAAAGACCAAACAAAGAAATCTAAAAGTTAACAAAAAATATCTAGCAGTTTAAAGATATATAACAATTAGAATTATTAAAATAGTCAGGTTTATTTATTCAATTAAAGCTATGTAGCAGCAATTCCGAAAAAAAATGTGAAAATCTGAATTTTAGCCTACCCATAACCTACTAATAAATATTTTAATTAAGTATAAAATTGAAGAAATTTCAGTAGCATTAGAAGATCATTAAAATGTTGATAAATTATATTTATATTCTTATTTTGGCTATAAGTTGATGTCAAATGTTTTTATAAATAACAAACCTTAAATTAAATCCTGTTAAAATTTAAATTTTTTTTCAGTTCAGAGGTAAATTTGCCGCAATTATTTTAAATCAAATTTAGGAAAAATCCTGCACACTTATTCTTGCGTTCAACCGATACATTCGAAATTATCCAATCTCGTACGTTTTTATTCCAAATCGTTGTAATATCTGGAGTTATTGGTGGCCATTAAAATCAATGATTCAGTAATAGTAACGTGAAATAATAAAATTTTGAATTAAATATTTTTTTTGAAAGATTTTTAGCACATTTATGAAATTTCTAAGAATTTATTTGAATATACATCGCATTAATAGACGTAGCTAAATAGAATGTGTAAAATTAAATATAGTGAGTTTTTAATAAGTGCCTACTATTCATTTCTAAATGCAAACGCTGGAGGTGCCCTTAACATCGATTTGTTGCAAATGTAATTATAAAAAAATTAGCCGGTTATGGTAATTTAGTGCTAAAAGAAAAAAGTTGTCTCGTGAATAGTAGGATATTAACGAAAATTTTATTCGGTGATGTTCAATTGTGACAGTGAGCATGAGATGAAAACATTAGGTTTTTTTATTAGAAAAAAGAGATAGTTGAAAGGGGACTGTTAAAGATGATCTTGGAGATAAAGAAATACAGTAAGGAGTGATTTGTAGAATATTCTAATTATATTGTAGAAGTAGGGATGCTCGAAGCGAAAGAATAAATTTTCGTTTACAAGAATATATTTATGAGGCGTATAGGGGGAAAATGGGATAATAAATTATCTACGTTTACCATCCTGTATGGAAGCCGTCATGAAACTATGATGACGTTGATAGTATGCTGCAGTGAGAATAGAATGGCATTGAAGTGAGCAAATGTACGGATAATTTCGGTATCGTCGGATCGGGCAATGCGTGGAAGTGGGAATCTCGGGTCGTTAGAGCGGGCAATGCGTGGAAGCTAGAACTTCGGGCTGTTAGAGCTGGCGATGCAAGGAAGTGAGAATTTCGGTTCGCCGGAAAGGGCAATAATTGAAAGTGATACTGAACAGGCAATGAGTTGAAGTGAGTGTGTGGGCGGTCAAATAATGTTGGACAGTTGTAATGGATTGTGTATGGAAAATTGAGAATTTCGGATCGTCGGAGTGGGCACTGCATGAAAATGAGGATTTTCGGTAGTTTGAATAGGAAATATGTGAGAATTTTGGGCAATTTGAATGGGAAATGTGCAGCAGTGTGGGGATTTTGGGCAATTTGAATGGGCAATGCTTGGAAGTGTGATAATATTGAGCAATTGGAATGGGCAATGCTTGGAAGTGTGAGGATATTGGGCAATTGGAATGGGCAATGCTTGGAAGTGTGAGGATATTGGGCAATTGGAATGGGCAATGCTTGGAAGTGAGGATATTGGGCATTTGGAATGGGAAATGTGTGGAAGTGAGGATATTGGGCATTTGGAATGGGCAATGTGTGGAAGTGTGAGGATATTGGGCATTTGGAATGGGCAATGTGTGGAAGTGTGAGGATATTGGGCATTTGGAATGGGCAATGTGTGGAAGTGTGAGGATATTGGGCATTTGGAATGGGCAATGTGTGGAAGTGTGAGGATATTGGGCATTTGGAATGGGCAATGTGTGGAAGTGTGAGGATATTGGGCATTTGGAATGGGCAATGTGTGGAAGTGTGAGGATATTGGGCAGATGGAATGGGCATTGCGTGGAGGTGAGAATTTTGTGTCGTTGGAATGGGCATTGCGTGGAGGTGTGAGAATTTTGTGTAGTTGGAATGGGCATTGCGTGGAGGTGTGAGAATTTTGTGTAGTTGGAATGGGCTATGAATGGAGGTGTGGTAGTTGGAATGGGCTATGAATGGAGGTGTGGTAGTTGGAATGGGCTATGAATGGAGGTGTGGTAGTTGGAATGGGCTATGAATGGAGGTGTGGCAGTTTTGTGTAGTTGGAATGGGCAATGAGTGATGGTGTGGCAATTTTGTGTAGTTGGAATATGCAATGAGTGATGGTGTGGCAATTTTGTGTAGTTGGAATGGGCAATGAGTGATGATGTGGCAATTTTGTGTTGTTGGAATGGGCAATGAGTGATGGTGTGGCAATTTTGTGTAGTTGGAATGGGCAATGAGTGATGGTGTGGCAATTTTGTGTAGTTGGAATCGGCAATGTGTGGAGGTGTGAAAATTTTGGGTAGTTGGAATCGGCAATGTGTGGAGGTGTGAAAATTTTGGGTAGTTGGAATGGGCAATGTGTGGAGGTGTGAAAATTTTGGGTAGATGGAATCGGCAATGTGTGGAGGTGTGAAAATTTTGGGTAGTTGGAATGGGCAATGTGTGGAGGTGTGAAAATTTTGGGTAGTTGGAATGGGCAATGTGTGGAGGTGTGAAAATTTTGGGTAGATGGAATGTGTGGAGGTGTGAAAATTTTGGGTAGATGGAATGTGTGGAGGTGTGAAAATTTTGGGTAGATGGAATGTGTGGAGGTGTGAAAATTTTGGGTAGATGGAATGAGTGGAGGTGTGAAAATTTCGGGTAGATGGAATGAGTGGAGGTGTGAAAATTTCGGGTAGATGGAATGAGTGGAGGTGTGAAAATTTCGGGTAGATGGAATGAGTGGATGTGTGAAAATTTTGGGTAGATGGAATGAGTGGATGTGTGAAAATTTTGGGTAGATGGAATGTGCAATGAGTGGATGTGTGAGAATTTCGGATCATTGGAACGGTTTGTGTCTGGAATATAAGCCTTTTTTTACAGTGTACGCTGAAGCCCATTTTTGTTTGGACTAACTTGCTGATGATAAAGTTTCAAAATATACCTTGCTGAGCTAATTTTTATTATAAAATAGAATGCTTTTTTCAAATCATAAAATGTTTTTTTTAATAAACCTCATGTGTAATTTTCACTTATATTTTATGCAGAAATTGTAGGTAGAAATTTACATGTTTAAGTAATCCGAAATATTAATTGTTTAGACTTAATTTTCGCAATAAAGTAAGGAATGTTTAAAAAATTTATATTTGAAAATTAAAAAGTCGTTGCCTTTATTATTAAGGATAATTTACAGATATTAATTTACCGTGAAATGTTAGTATTTTTAATTCAAAATAAACAAATATATCAAACTATTTGATGTACTGAGTTTAAACAGAAAATACTGTAAACAGAATCTGATATGTGTTCAGTAATCATACTGTTTGGAAATTTAGTAGGTTATTGAAAAGTAAATTCGAGAACAAACTTTTATAATTGAGAACTGAATCATTCTGATATCGAATAAATCCTTTAAAGAACTGTATGTAAAGCGAGTAATGATTTAAAATCAAAATTATAAAATTTATTTAATTACTTCGAGCAAGATAAAGGGATGCAAGAATACTTTTCTCTACGTTTTAAAATTTTATATCAATTTAATTAAAAGCCGAAAGATAAAAAGTAAACATGAATTGTTAAAAGTTTAAAATTCAGATTGTATGAACCGTCAAAAATAGCTGTTTCTCCAAACTAATAATTTTTCTGAAGTCGTTAATTGTATTTGTAGCTTCAATGAACTCTTTATGATGCTGAAATATTCATATTCAGTTATATTAATTTGTATTTAATATCCCAAACCGGAATTGGGCAGTTTATATTTAAAGTTCCAAATGATCCTCTATTCATACTCAATGCTTAAATAACTCAACCTAAGCATCGTCGTCACAGAAATTCCAACAATTATTTAACTTTTCTTTCAATTTGGAATACTTTAAATAAAATTAACCTATTGGAAAAGTGATCTAAAACTCCTGTGATAATTCATTCTTATAATAATTTGACAGAAAATGGATAAACAAAGGAATATTCATATATGTTCAAGAGCTAGCGACATTAAATCACATACATTATCAAATTGTTTAAATATTTCCTTTAATTACTGAAGTGGCTTACTCGGTTATTGAGATATTTAAAGATCTCGCCTTTGAATGTGCAACACGGCCAAAGTCTATTAACAATATGAAATTATTTTAAACTTTTTCACAGGATGATTTGAGAAAATATATTTATAAACATTAGATTTCCCGGCTATAATAGCATTGTGAAAGACTTATAAGCAGTTTGTACGTTAACAATTGCCCTAGCACATGTTTCTTTAATTAGTAAAACAAGTCTTCTGGGTCTGAAAATTTCTTAAATTGTCTTAGAATTTTGAGAGCAATATATTCCAGGAAGAGTATATAAAATGAGGAGCTCCCATTCTGATGGATTCGATTAGTAGGTAAAAAGGAATTTCGAAATTGACATATCTCGAATGTGAAGCGATATTCTTTTGATATTCTTCAGCTGTTTTTATCAGCTGAGTAAAGGATTGTCATCTTAATCCATTTACCCTTTCCAAAATTTTAATCTGAAATAAACTGAGCATTGGCTTATATCTTAACTGATGAATTGATTCGTATGTGGGAGCAGTATTATAAATATTATCGTTATTCTGAAAAGACACTGAAATTATGATAATTTATTGAATTTCCGATTTTAAGTAGTATAGATCACGAAGTTTAACACCAATTAAGAGTCTTATTTTGAGATTTCATGACTTTTAAATATTCTTATAATTTTAATTTATAGTTTAAGGACCTCAAATTATTTCCTAATCTAACACTGGTTATTTTAAATGCATGATCAACATTACACAAGTTTGGAAGTGCAATTTTGCAGACTTAGCAATTTTGATGTCTTGTAGCTCACCAATTCAAAATATGACGGAAATAAAGTCATTATCTTATTATTGGTTAACGGCATTTCAACTAAATTTAAATTTTTCGAAGCTGCCTTGTTTACAGATAAAATGGTTCTTTGTGTTATTTCTTAAAATACTGAGTTTTAAAACTACTCGCTTCTTGTAGTCCTATTCTTTTAGTTTTTGAAGATTTTTTTCGAAACGTCACATGTGACATTTTCTGCATTAGAGTATCAAGATAGATACATTTCAAAAATATTTTCATCATAAATTAAATGCAAAAATTTATCATCTAAAACTGGTTTTAAATAAACGCTGAATATCTGAATCAAACTAATTTCGGTGCATTTACTTTCTAATATAAAGTTAAAATTTGTATACTCATCTTATAGAAATAAGTTTGAATGAAAATTGTATTGAAAGTTTTGGAATGCAGATAAGAATGTGAGGAAATACGGAACTAATTGGTAACTTTGGCTGTACTATCTGGAAAATTGAAACAACCTTTGAAGTATTGAATTTTTTTCCTGGCATGCTTGAAATTATATGGACAAATAATCCGATTTACTAGATGAAAGAGAAAAATCCAGTAAGTTGCCCGTTTCAAAATTTGTCAGCACTTACTATCCAAATATTCATTTAATCTTCTTTGAATTAATAGCAATTGATTAGAAAATCGAAGAAAGCGAATTGATTACGCAACATTTGGGGAGAATCTAACATAATTTAATAACTATAAGGAATTTAAGGTGATATTTGGGTAATCTCTTAGCTTTCCTCAGGCGAAATTAATTTCGCCTAAGTTGATTTGAACTTTGCGAATGATTTTAGAATGCATTTGGACCTCGTCTTTCGGTGTTCCGAAATAATTAGGGAAGAAAACTAGTTTCTTCATTAGAAATGTATCTGTTCTGTTGATATTTGTATATTACTTGTCTTACTTGGGGTACTACAATGAAACTCGGGAAGGTCCATGATAATTTTTTCTTAAAGAATAGACAATATATGAATATAGAGAGTGAAAAAATGCAGTGAAACGACAATTTCCAGATAAAGATCAACAAGAAGTGGACTTCACATGGATTCAACTTGAAGGTATGATATCTTAATTTCCAGTATCAATCTCGAAGTATCTTATCTTGCATTTGTAATGTATCCCAAGAAAAATATAAGAATTGGCTGTTTGGTGCGTTTAAAACTGTATTATACAGTCTCAATACCCTTTTGGAAGATATAATCTGCATGCTAGTGAAATGCAATTTATAATGTAAACTGTTTTGCAATATTTTTTCACAGCAGCAGCGATGTTAATAGAAGCTTTCGATTTGTAAACATTGCTTTAAACCAGAATACATCAACTTGTTAGTGAAATCGAATTTGCTTTAAAGCATGAATTCCATATGAGTAAATGCAAATTTCACATTTACTCTTGAGATTAAACTCCGGAGGGGCACCTCGAAATGAGGATGAGATGCCTCTGATGTGGTGGCTGGATCTCGCCACCCTGAAGGGTACACAAAAAGGTGGGGGATCTCGCTACTCCCATTCATAACGGGACCTACTTAATGCGGGAAGAGTGTACCGTGTCCGGGGATGGCCCTTAGGACTCAACCACAGTTCCCGCCAGTGTTGCTGTCCGGTCATTCAGTATTATTTATCCATGTACCATCGGACAGGTCGAAGAATCAGTAATATAACTTTTGATTAAATAACCATTTCTTCTCACCGGATTTGAAAATTGAACTGTAAATATTCAATTTAATGCTGAACATATTTTTATATAAGACATGTTATATAGGAAATGAAATATAATTTTTATTTTACGATTTTGAATTAAAAAGCCGTTATGTTGTGAATGAGTTAATCTTCATTCTGAACTTTGAAATCTTGCAAGAATCAAAGGAATCTGCTAAAAGGAGAATTATTCTGGAGATACTAACTCACATTGAAATTAAACTGCCATCTTTGAGACAGAAGCTAAACTACATCGAGAATCCACTCTTAAATAGACAAAATATTTGTAAATCTGTCATTATGATATTTGATTACAGGTCAAAGATTTGCCGATTTTTTTCATAACTATCCGTAACTTATGTTGATTCCAAACTGATCGTGAATCTAAAATAGATTAAAGTTGAAATGCCGCGCTTAGCAGAATTCCAATACTGCAAACCAGAAGTTCCAATTGCATGTTACGCGTTTCCCCTGAAGGTATTTGGAAACCTTGAGGAACAGTTGGCAATGTTCTAAAATAAAGGTAGAAAACGGAACTTAAATTTCTTTAAAAATAGAAACTTTTCACAAATTCGTTTAAAAAATGAACAATAAAATCTAACGCCTTTTTCGTATGAATAACGCAAAGCAATTATATATTTAATATTCTTCATAAAAGCAATATTTGACGGGGAGTAGGCAGCTAGTATTAAGAGAATATTAATTGCAAATATTGAAATAAGTTTGAAACAGCTTCAAACATGAGATTAATATCTTAATTTGAACCAGATTTTGAAAAATTCAATTCCACAAAACAAGCAAGGATAATATTGAGTCTCATTTAAATGGGCAATTTTGATAACTCGTTTTTATCATAAATTAATGGGCAATTACGGTAATTCTAGTTATCTCATACATTAATGGGCAATTACGGTAATTCTAGTTATCATCATAAATTAATGGGCAATTACGGTAACTCTAGTTATCATAAATTAATGGGCAATTACGGTAATTCTAGTTATTATCCTAAATTAATGGGCAATTACGGTAATTCTAGTTATCACCATCAATTAATGGTCAATTACGGTAATTATGGTTTTCATCATCTAATAAGTTATTTCAGTGATTTTCATGTTTTAAAACGTAGAACTGAATATTAAACAATGGAATAAAATGCAGAATCCGAAATATCTTATAAATTTATTGAAATTATTTTACTCAATATCTAATCTTATCTCTAAATATCAATATATTCTTAATCGAGAGAATGGTTAGGATGGTTTAACATTAGAAGGCATATAAGACTAATCAAGGGAGTAGGTGAGGACATGCATCTTTGAGAAACTTTGTTCTAATATCTTATAGTCTAATATATTCTATTTTTATCTTTTGAAATACTTCATGAAGTAGATGAGAAGAAAAGATAGCTCTTTTAAATTAAATAAGTAAAATTACTTTTCTTAACCTTCAAAAAATTGTTAATGCAATTGAAAATCTGAACAACACACTTGTATAGGTGATAATGAATGAAAACGAACTGGATTTATGAAATAAAAAGCTTATGCTATCGATTATAGTAGAAATAGATAGAAAAATAATCGATTTAAAATTTAAACACAAACTTGATCTGCTTTTGAAAATAAATTTATTGCTTGATTATTGTTAATGTAAATGTGAATTAGTTTCTTGCAGTCATCAAAATATTTATCAGTAACATTTTTACCATTACTACCTTTTTTAGTTTCAGAAAGAAGCCGGAATATTGAGACTAAAGTTCTTCTGGCTGCATTGAGTATAATATGAAACAATAATTCTCAAATATCCCAAGTACAACAAGTAAAGATTATCTTCAAACAAGTAATGTGGATTTTTCATGCTATGGTTTTGACGTTTTAAATCAACTTATTACAATGATAAAATTCATTTCTAATGCTTCTCATTTCTAATTTCTTCTTTCATTTGCAGATACGACCAATACAGTATAAAGGAAGCAATTTTATTACTAAATGTTCCTTCTCGGCTTCTTGAATTGTTTTACCCGTTTCAAATACATCTTCGATCGACACTAACAACATTGGTGCGTGCAGAATGGGTGAAATTGAATCGATGACAAAATAACTTTGTAAGTAACAGAATTATAATTATTTTACATTAGAAATAATGTTTGATGGTAAATGTTGGATTATTTTGGTATTATCGAATATTCAATGATTGCAATAGCTGTTTTTTCATATAGTATGAATTTTCAATGTCCCATGGAAATATTCCAAAATAGATTTTAGATATTTTAGAAAGTTCTTTTCCTTCATAGGAAAAGCCTCTCAAAAAATCTTTGTTTAGGTGGGTATGGGTACCAATCCAAGTTACGCAGATATCTATCCTAATTTAGATCTGCTGTCTCTTTTAACTATGATTTCAAGTATAATCCATCCCTGATGGTAAAAGAGTAACCTGTCCATAAAATGGTGTCTGTATTAACTTCCCAATAAAAAATCGCACATAATGGACATGCGAGCGACCCATTAAATGGATCGTAGATACTTTGATTTTCAGGGCATTAATTTAGCAGATAGGTAGCCACTTGGAAGACAGTTTTCTAGAAGGAGAAAGATTGACGTTTGAGAATCTTGCCTTTGTGGTTCTTGAGTGCATTTTCCAAGGTCCATGCGCTAAGTTCTCGACCCAAAGCTGACCATTACCAACTTTGCTGGGCTTCATGGTGGATAGTTATATTTAGATCGCAAGATTTTTTTCCTCGTATGAATGTCACCATAGGAGTGAAAAAAATCTGCCTTTTATTGCAGATTGTTCGACTTTTTAAAGAAAATGACGGTAATTCGCTAAATGTATTAGTAAATACTTCACCGCTTCAGGCCCGTTTATTGGTAAGTCAAAATCCGGTTATTGGTAATTTAAATGCTACTGGAAATTAAAATAAGCAGCTAAGAGAATCTTCATGCTCGTGTTAAACTTCGGAAATATCTTACTCCTTTGGTAAGATACTATATAGCTTATGAGAAGAAAAACATTACAGCACTACAAAAGGCAACCTATAGCTCGATATATGCAGTTACGTTTGTCATGTGACTATGATTATAAATCTTTCCATCACAAAGACGCACAATATATAAGCAATCTCAATATCGTTTGAATTATGTCCCCTTCTGTTTTAAAGACTATTAGCTGAATATTTTTTAAAAAAAATAACTTTAAAAGGGAAGATATGATACATTCATATCTATAATAAGTTGCATATCTTATAGAAAATATTTTATTTTTTCAGATCTCATTCGCTGATGGCACAACATTTTACTTGAGATATCTCTCAAATTTGATTGATGCAATATTATAATGAATAAACGCAACTTTTCTTTGAATTTTGAACTAAAATGCCAGATAATGCATAATAAAGATTCTTCGACAGTAGCTGTTGACAAGTAGTCGCTTATACCATTATTGAAAGTTGGAAAAATTAGATTTGGTGCTCAGAAGTTGTAAGACACTGAAATATCCACCAAAAAAATAGATATGTAATTAGTTTTAATTCAATAATATCTTGATGGTAATATGAATTTGAAAATTTATGCATGTTCCAAATATCTACAAGTATATTTGAAAACCAAACTGGCGATCAAAGATTGTTTTTGAAGTTTCTTTTTGGTTGAGAATTTACCTTTAAAATCTTTAATTGTATTTGAAAATTATAATGAAACCTTGAGGCATCACATAAAATGTTCTATGATTTTGGATGACCAATTTCAAGAACTGAAATAATTTGGTATTCAAATTGTGCTTGTTTTTCAAACTAGACCTTAAATTTTACTTCTCTAATGAATTCGTCAGCTTCTAAGTTATTACTAAGCTTAAAACTTCAGAATATGAGCATTATCTCAAAATTAAATTGGCATTTATATTAAGAAATGGTGCTCTGCCAAGAAACATTATATTGAAACAGAAAGAACCTGTCTTAGCAGATATAAAATACTTCTCTTTTCTACATAATGCACCTTAGTTACGGATATTAAAATGAATATATAATTATTCTTGTAACAATTGTAAGTTATATTAACATTTTGTATAACTGCTATTTATTGCTGATTTAATTAAATTACAACAAAATTATATTGATAAAACTACAATTTTTGCTGTCTTTTAAGAAATAAGTGTAAATCACCGTAGTTATTTGTCACCGCACTTGTCTGCCTTTGTAATTCTTGTAATTTTTAAGAATCCTAGTTTTAAAATTCAAATTCATAAAAAAAATTAAATTTAATACTTCATACACAATTTGAAGCAGTATTGAAAATGCATTTTTCTATTTTAGAAGGGCCCTTTGACTCTTTAAATTGATTGCCCTTGCATAGTTTTAAGAAGTTTAGTTTAAATTAAATTTTTAAATGTATTTGAGTCTACATTATGTGCCAAATTTCTTTTTTATCTAGTACATACAATGCTTTAAAATAAAAAGGTTTTCTTAAGTCAATTTTTTTTACATGAAATGAGTATGTAATTTCCTTATTTTGCAATTCTGCAAATTTTATGAATACTGGAGATTTTTTCTTTTTAAAGAATTCCACAATGTATGGCATGTTTGTGTATTATTTAATTATTGTATTTTTGTGCAATTGTTGTATTGGTATAATTGCTAAATAAGTTGTTTATTGAAGAATACATGTGTATAACGTTGATTTATGTGAAGATATTATGTGAAGAACTACACATTTGATTTTTGAAAAGGCCAAATGCTCATGTAATTTTACTCAGTCTTCAGCGACTGTGATATTCTCAATTTATTTTACAATCTCACTGATTTTTGTATTTCTCTGAAATAGCTATGAATGAGATTTTAGTTTAATCTCAGAAAAAGAGTTCAAAATGATTAAAGTTTGAGAAGAGTGTACTAAAACAAGAAGTGATTGATTAACCTAATATAATTTATTGCAAATCTATTGCAAATGTTTCTTTTGAAATAAGATTTCGAAAAGTTCTCAATTGTTTAGATGTAACTAAGCAATTATTGTGTATTAATGAAATTTTATAATTGCATTTTTTCATTGAATATGGATGGTACAAATGAAATTCATATGCATATATTTTCTCATCTAATGCCTTAACTGGTGCATAGAATCTAAGGATTGTACTTCTTATATATAATATAAAGAATCATTTCTTCCATTTCTATTGCATCTTAAAATACATAATTGATAAATATGCGAACCATTGAAGAAGGAAGATATGAATACTTCTTGAGTTTAATGAAATTATAAATGCTCTTATAATGGAGAAAATGTACCTGAACTTCAACTGGAAAATTATTAAATACCTCAGATTTAACTTTTCTGTATTATAAAGCTAAAATAAGTAATTTTATATTTTCTAAATACTTGAAATTGTAAATGTGCTAATTCTTATTGAATACTTTTTATGAATATTAGAAACAATTTAACTTTCACATTTCAATATAGTGCCTAGCAATAACTGATAATTGGTTACACATTTAAAGATGTATTAATTCTTAACAATAATTTGGTGAAATATAAAATTAAGAGGAATTTTTAACATAATTTTTCTATAGACTTGACTAAGGCGTTAAAAATATTTATTGCATCCATAAAAAGTCATATTTCGACTTCATTAAAATTTAATTAAAATTTTTGATTTCTATCTTAATACTTTAAATTTTGATTCTACGGTATTAATTTTTTTCATTTCTAAGAATTTTAAATAAAAGAAATATTCCCCCTTAATAGTTTTAGAAAGGGATACTGATTGGTTCGGCCGGCCAATCAATCAGGAATCCGCCAAATTTAAGCAAGCATTACTTGATTACCATGCTTGATCAAGATGGTAATCGATGTGCTTTAGAAGAAAATACGATATACGTATGTTATTAAAAATCTCTGAATATATATTTACGAATTATTCCTTTAATAGGCAGATAATCAATGGATGCAATAAATACCAATTACATAGGCAAAAATTTCCAACACATTTAACTAACTTCATGCGTTAAAGATACGAAATGCAGTGCATGATCTCCAAGATCATGCACTGTTTTAATATTTTGAGTTTAAAGTTAATTTCATACTTGTGGCATCACTAGGTAGTAAATTAGTGAAAATCTTTAAAATCAAATTGTAATAATGTTTAAGGATAAGGTAGAATTTTTTTTTCTGAATTCCTGAATAAGGGCTTTTGCAAACAGAAATCATTAGAATTTGTCTGTTTTCACATTTTTATACAAATGTGTTTAAATATGCTAATTGAATTATTATATGACTATTTTGCAATCTTTTTTGCAAAAATTTATAAAAAGATACTGAAAATGTTTTAAATGAATAATAAACGTATGCTTTATTAATATTTTGCTTATGCTAACTGTATAAAATAAATGCTTATGTATAATTTTATATTGTGATAATCATGCTAATTTTTGCATAATGAAATTGCAAATAAAGTTTTTGTTTTTAAATTCTTGTTGTGGTTTCATAATCAATGAATTTTATTTATACAGTCTAGGTTTAAAACGTTTTTAAAACTTGAGAGAATTTCAGATATTATCTACAAATTATTAAATTAGCTCCACTTTTTCTTTGAAAATAGCTACTATTTTTTGGAAATTGATTCCTTAAATAAGTAGTTATTTTCCTATCGAATTCGTTTAGTTACTTATCAATTTAAGTCAATATAATTTTTTAAATCCTTTTATAGCTATTGAAAAATATGAATAATTGTCTTTAATAAGGTCTTGGGATTTCCATTTTCTACATAACTGAACTTGGTTGTGATTATGAAATTTAGAAGTAAGGATATGCAAAGGGATTCATAAAATTGTACATTGCAAATTATTGATGTTTTTACAATCACATTTTAAATCCCGTTTTCAATATTTATATCCCCTATCGTTAAGTCAGAGCTAGAAAAATATTTTGATTGTAGTGCATTCAATTGAAGTGAAATGTGATTAAAGTGATGAGCATCGATTAGAGGAGTTAATAATCAAATATAATAATCAGGATTGTAAACGATTCAAAACTTCTTAATAATTAGTTTGATTAATTTCTATCCACAACTATGTAATGTCGTGATTACGATAATTTCTATCTACTGTAATTATACAAAATATGAGCAGTCTTTCAATATCCCAACATGTCGAGGCATTTTATAATAGGCCGTATATATATCCTTCATGAGTGTCTCATATACGAGACTAACAAGATGTTTTATTCTTTTAATCTTTTATGACCATTTTATTTTTCTTAGATATGCGATTCTGTACTCGGCTTGAATCCAAGACCAAGAAAGGAAAATAATATTGTCATATGATCGAAGGATATTGATATCAATGCGTAGATTTCGTTCTTGGGTTATGCGTGTTATAAAGCTTTTTTTTAAAAAAATATTGTCAATTTAGTGACAAACTTGAATATTTTTAACTTAAGATATTAAAATTTTATTAAAAATCAGTCGATTCTGCATTGCCCACATTTGGGTGCACTACACTTTAGTCAGGTATTTGGAAAAAATAAATTATCTAATGAAAAAATAATGAAGCAGTTAGGAACTTTAAACAAATTACAGTTCGAAAACTGATAAAGAATCCTTATATTTTAGAATTTATAGGATTTATTTTTTCAAATTTGAATTGACAACAAGGTCAATCGCATTTTTATTTTCTCTGCGTTTGACCCTCCTGCACATAGCAGCCTTGGGCATTTGCATACTTGGTAATCCGTACTATAAAAATACTTTGAATTATTTCAAGCCTTTTTAAAAATGTCATTAATGTCAACAGTTCTAGAAATCTACTAATGTAGCATTAACCCTCCTGCCGGCGGCTTTCACATTGCTATCCTTACCGAAAGCGGCACGCCGGAATAACAGGTTCAACCTTAAAAATGTCGCGGTTTGGTCAAAAGGATTGCTTTCCCCTTTTGAGGTCAGTTCAGCGCTGCAGGTGGGAAGTGATTAGCAAATTTCATGCTGTGAGTAGCAGGTGTTTCTTATCGTAGTCTTTCGATTTCTAAGAGCATTTTTCTTTCAGTGCTTAGGAAGAGATTGACAATAACATCGATTGAAAATGCAAAAATGTGATTGGTTTTTTTTAGAGGTTTTTCGATTATTTTATAAAACAATACATAAAATTTATGTTAGGAATAAGTTATTATCATGTTTATTTTGATACTAGTCTAGTTTTTATAAATTGAAAGTCCTCGTCTAATATTTTTTTCATTGCAATATGTTTCGCAAATTATTTTATTCCGTAGTACTGTGAAATTATTTCTCGACATTACGTGCAAGTGATTTAATTTTTAAAAAAAAAAAACCTTTCAGCGCATTGCCAATTTATTTTAATATTTTAAAATGCGTGTTTAAAACATTAATTGCGATAAGTAACACTACGTTATAACTTTGTTTCTTCAGTATTCAAAAAAATAATTGTGTAATTAGGGAATTTCATGCGATGTTTCACTTTCAAATATATCGATTTTCAGTATTTATCTGCATGATTAAAATTTTTTAATTAAATATACTTTACAATATTTAATTGGCAAAGCTAATTGGCCAGTTATTCAGTAATGCTGAAATAACTGGTCGATGCGCCTTATGACTGTAACAAATAAAAATAATTGTCAAAATATTTCTTTGTAATATTCATGATACAAATTTGGCCTGGAAAAATGACTCAAATAATACAGATTATTTAGACTCATAATTAACCATTTGCAACTGGAATTTTTTAAATACCTTCAAATCAAGTTCCTACAGAATATTAAGTAGTGTTTTAAAATAAATTACCATTTTTGAAAAATCTCAGTTTTAAGTTTTTCGGGTTAGAATCAAAGCTCTTACTATTTTGCAATCGGATAACGACAAACCGTGGGGTAAACGAATCATTAAAAAGAAAAATTCTGAATTTAAAAGCTTTGCAAATACAATTGCATTGATCTTTTTTACTTATTACTTTTACATTATTTATTGCTTTTGGTGATCAGCACATGTGTTACGTCGAGGTTCCTAGCCAATATAAAATTTTTAATTAAATGTTTTCTTCAGCAAAACATCTTGAAATTTCAAATTTTGATAGTCATATAATTCATACTATTGCAGACTCATTGTACCATTCTGTATTGCAGATTTTTTGAATTTTCTGTCAGCTCCTTGACAGTAATTCCTTAATTTAAAACGGGAGTGAATAAACTTCAATTAATGCAAAACCTGTTTTGTTGTAATCAATCAGGCTTATTAAATTTCTAAATACAGGGAATAGAATCATTCAACAATAAAGTTTTATGTATATACTGAATATTTCTTTTTAATTTTTGAAATGACTCAGATGATTTTCCATATCTCTTATTCAATAAAAATTTCCAAAAATTCCTTCTTATTCTGTAATAATTTTGAAAGTTATGATGGAATACACTTCAAAATCTCATTTTATTTTTAATTCATAACTTTTAAAAATTTTCAGAAGTAAAAAAAAAAAAAAAAAAAAAAAAAAAAACATTTTACACATTTTCATTTTCTAATATGCATATTCCACTAAGATATATATGGAAACTCTAATAGACGCCACGCACAAACATTCGTCTAAGTTAATAATAAAGATGGACGAATGTGTGTGTCATTATTTGTCTGGCTGTATTGGTACTTTTCAGACCAGACAATTTGAAATAGAATTACCAAAATCTGCACCTACATACTTTGGACAATGGGAATCATTTCTTTAAAATTTTAATTAACCCTTTCAACGGACAAGGGAAGTATGCTCATCACAAAATTCAACAATTTTTGAATAAAATTATGTAAGTTGGCATAAATTCTTACGAATTTTTCAATAAGGTTTCAATTGTAGGTTAGAGGTTTCAATTGTTTATCTCAAATAAAATGAAGTGTCTTGATTTATTTCTTAGTTATTAATTGGAAAAAGTTATTAATAAATCAGATTAAATTGATCTAATAAGTTGAATGAATTACTTTTCCTAGGCCAATCTTAATTTTAAAAGCATTTTACTCCAACATGACTAGGAAAAAAAGGCCCTTTAAAGGGTTAATAAAAATTATTATAATTTTAAAGTTCATTCGAAAATATCACAGTAGAAAAATAATTTGTACATTAATTGTGAATTCAAATTTTTTTTATCAATGATGCGAAATTTTGTGTCATGTAGTTTTCCCACTTTTAATTAAATTAAAAATATTTTAGCATATTTTAAAAATATATTTTATTTTGAATTGAAACTAAACGTTTCCATTGTTATCCTTATATTTCATTCCGGCTTTTTACCCATTGATGATGATTTAGTTAAAAGGTTAAAAAGATCTAAGCCAAAAGAAAATGGGTAAAAATTTCTTTACTGAAATACAAATAAACCATGTGGCTGAAGAGAATGCTCCATAATTAGCATCTCAATAAATAAGACACTAAAAGTTCAAGATCTTAATTTTACCTCAAAGAATGAATTTTCTTGGTGACACATTCAAATGTATAAATGACACATTGTATAAATTAGAATAATTTCGTATTTTATCGCTGATAAATGGTAAAATTTTAAATAATTTTTAATTAACAGAAGTTTTAATTAAAATTTTGAAAATTTCATCTCGAGGTGAACATTCACAGTTTTCTAATTATTTAATGGCGAAGTGTGTTCGCTCTAAGTCAAACAGTTTGATCTGGAGATCGCCAATACGAACATTCATATTCATTATAATTAGAGATATTCGCTACTTTAATAGAAATATTCGCAAGCGTCCTTCATGTCTGACACCCTTGTTCAAACTAGTTCTGTTTTTAAAAAATGAAAATGTGAGGCTAAAAGTTATTAAGAATAAAGAATTTCAAATTACATGGAAGTGGCAGTTTCCTAATTTTTTTTACTCTCGTTATCAAAAATAAAATAAAACAAAGATCATATCCCGTCTTGTTTGTTAAAAATCACATCCAGTGAACTCGAACTGACCAAACAGGAGAAGAAAATAATCTAAATGCCAGTTGTACGCATTAAAAATTTTTTAAATGCTAACATATGAGATAAAATTAGATCAAGGAGTTAAAGTAATGGCAACAATTTTAAAATTATTAATTCTCACATTTAACTCACACATTCACTCACTTTCAAGTGGATTAAAATTCGTGGATTAAATTACTCAGCATTAAGAGTAAAAATGTCAATATAAACCAGTTTCATATAAACAGAATCGTGCGATGTATATATAAGATTGTACAGTGAGATAAGATTAATATTTCGATACAAAAAATAGAACCTATAAAAACTGCGCTTATATTAACTTTGAAAATATTATTAAAAACCAGAGGAAAAATATAAAAACAATGAAACTTATATCTCTACAATGCTTACATTTTTGTTCGAATTCGTCAAGGAGTGTGAAATTCTATAAGGTTTAAAGAATGAAACAAATATTCAATTTTCATATATAGTTTATTACGTTATAAAAATAAGGATTTAATGTAACGAATACTAATCTTTCCGAAAAATCACACTTTAATATATTGGTTCTATATATCTCCCCGTTTTGAAATACACTTATTAATGAATACTAAAAAAAAATAATTCATTAAAAGTTAAAAAGTTTCGTTCGTTAAGTAAATTCTGTAAATAAGTTTAGTGTCTTATTTTCAAAAATAAGTTACATAAGCAATGTCAATTCTAAAATCCTTAAATGAAAGCACGCTATAAAAAAGAAACTTGTCAAATTTTAATTTTCGATACAAAAATTAATTAATATTTTTTATTTATTTTTTACATTAACTATTTTCTTATGCTAGAAAGCTTTAAAATCTTATGTTTCAAATTATTAATAATAATACTTTTATGTATGTATTCATTCCAGGTATATATTTTCATACGTTCAATTTTATTCTCGTTATTTAAATTTCATTTTGGATACGTAATTATGATCAAAATCTCAAAAGTAAAGGCTCAGAACGTAAGCGAGATTTTAAAATGCTTAAAAGGGCGCGAGCAGGAAGACATGAATCATATCGTCCACTGATAACGATTCACTTTTCCTTATCTCACATTCCCTTCTCATTATCTCACAGCTTGAGATTGGGGGTAGGGAAAAACTGGAACCCGTACAAATACGGGCAGTGACAGTTTTAAGGGAGTTTTTGTTTCCGTCTATAGACGGGTCCGCCGTTTTGAAGGGAGAAAAGATTCCGTCTTTTTCCGGGTTTGCCGCTTGGAGGGTTAATAAGAGTAAGTCACAGTATGAAGTTTCACTTTCCGGAAATCTGACTTGAACAAAAACATAACGCTGAAATTATATAAGAGTATATATACGAGTTGTTAAAATACCAGGATTCGGAATTTGATGAAATATTTAGCAATATGTTTGTTTTCTACTAGATTATTGATGCTCAAGTAGAACAGTTTTTTTGAACAATATTATCTTTTAATACATTCAACGCTATTATAGAGTATTTTTTATTATTATACAATGTGTGTTACTATGGTTTAATAAGTTTTCGAATATCTCGATTTCACACAAATCATTTATGAATATAGTGGTCTGATTTGCATTGCCTGTACTTCAGAACCAGGATGTCTGATTCATGAAACGATGGTTCCGCAGATTATTTCACATTAATTTTGACGAAAAGCTGATTGTCTTAGTCTGATTTGGAAGCTTGAAGATAAAGACTTGCATGAGAAGAGAATGGGATGTCTCAGGATCAAACAAGTTAGTTATACAAACTTGTCTTGAAAGTATATGCATTATTCTCTTACAAAATTAAGTGGATTCAGGGATGCTAACCCTATTGCACTATTATCTTAGATTAAGGAAAAACTAGTCTTCATCTCGTATCTTTCATTACTGTTTTGGCAATCCTGATATCTTCTATAATTTCGGAAATGTAGCAAGATTGTATTTTATTGAATCGGACACTTTGAAAAAAATATTTCTCCTTAAAATGGGTAGCTTTTTCGAGGGATAAGGTTTCCTTGCAGCTCTGTTATGGAATATTTCTGGGTTGAACTGCCCTTAGTTGGTATAAGAATAAAGGGGAAATATTTAAAATACTGAAATTTGATTGGAAAGTTTTTTTCTTATCCGTATATAAATCATCTCCAGTCTTCTCTATAGATATTAGAAATGGAGTTCATTTTATTTTCTGCGCATGTTGGCTATTTTAAAGTAGATACATTGTCTCTTCTTGTTTTCGAAGTTTGCAGTAAGTACAGAATTTCACATAGAATGTCAGTCTTCTTTCCTACTCATCACTGTATCAAAAAGTAATAAAAAAGCTTTTGAGTATACTCTTTCAGTAGTCCACTAAAAAGTAGAAAATGAATTCTTTATGAAAAGATCCGAAGAACAAAATTGAATTTTAAAAATACAGGGTGCTAATAAGAATTGGAAATTAATTTACATTTATGAGACGGTTTAAAATTTTATTAAATATACTTTTGTAATAATATACTTTTACTTTACTTTTATTATATACTTTTAAATGCACTTTTATAAAATATACTTTAAAGTATATTTTATATTAAAAGTATATTAATAAACTAAATATACTTTTACAAAAAGTATATTTATTAATATACTTTTTATAAATGTAATTGTTTAATAATATACTTTTTGTAATTTTAAATATACTTTTTGTAATTTTAAATATACTTTTTGTAATGATTCTCAATATTCCTTCATTATCTTAATATATAATTTTCAGTGCCACACTTTTTCTATCTTCATTTTGCCCATCAAAAATTTGCATTACCTGCAATGTTAAAATATTTAAATAATTTATTAATTATTCTTTTCTAATTATCAGTATATATAAATCACCAGTAAATATTTTTGGAGTTTCGTAGTCTCGCATTTTATTACATTCTAAAATTTTAGGAAATCTTCAAATATTTTCCAAAAGCAAAATAATTCAATTGTTTCTAACAGAACTAGTTAATAATATCATATGACAAACTAGCCCTTTTTATTTAGTTTAATTATTAAGTAGGTAATTAATCCAGGTACTCAAACATTCGATCGTGATAAAAGCCAAGAAATAGGCACGATTGTGATAAAGAAACCAAGTAAAAATAAAATTAAGTAATTTCAAAACACAACCATGACATGAGAGAATAATGTAGAAAATAGATTTTAAAGATCTAAACCTCAAACACATCTCAGTTTCTTTTATGTTTTGCGAGCCAATAAAGAATATTCAATAACAGTAAAAACTATTAATAGTCAACTATTTGTATTTGTCATGAACATCAGTGTTTTTAATCAACTCCTAATGCAACAACTTGCCAATGGCATATTATTTTTATTAATTTGAAATACCAGAATCATAGGTCAGAATTTATAAATATATATTACCTTGTTTTAAGATTACGGGTAATATATTTCGTATTTACTTCTCCGAAAAAGAAACCAGCATACTTACGCCCCAGTTTCACAACTTCCTAATTGGTCTCTTACGTAGAGGTTTTAATAAGAAAGGCATACCTTCACTGATAAATATTATATATTTGATGACAAGACAAATGATTTCCGTAAGGGCCCTTTTCTGTAGTAAATGCTCTACATGCACTTTTAATATCTAAATAGACTAGAGATGAATATGGAGGTGGCGGAATTTATTCAAATTACAATTTTAATAAGAAATTGCTGTAATTACAATTGTTTCTTTCTCTTTCTTTTATATTGGTTGAAAAAAATGATTGAACTCTTCAAGTAGAAATATGTATTTACTTCATTGTTAGAGAATATTACTGAATCGCCTTCTTTATTGGAATTTATTTTCACAGACATCTAATATATATTTTATCTCTAGAATTTTAATTAACTAATAACATTTTATTGTTTGGAATTAGCAAAATTTTATTTGTAACAAATAATGCTGTGAGAAATGTTTTGATTTTTATGTAGAAATTTTGTAAATTTTACAATTCAGCAATAGCGTGTAAGCAGAGAGAAATTGGGAAAAAAAACTTCCTCTGTTTTAAAAAGTGGGAATTGAATAACAGTAGTCACTCTTTATACTTATTTGAGAGTGGAAAAGAGATTACTTTTTCATTGCTGTGAAAAAATTGCATAAATTCATTTCAATCGTCAAAGCAAAATCAATGTAAAATTAAAAATGTTTTTCTGAATATTATGGTTTATGATTAAAGCTTTCAATTATAGATAAAAAAAAGAGAAATTATTACATTTTTTAGAATTAAACCAGTAACGGAATTTTATATAAAAGTAATTATTTTCATTTTAAAAATTTTAAATGGCAAAATATCGAAATATATAGAAACATCATGATAGCAGCCTGAAAGAAGATATTTTGCGAAAGCATCTTGAAGTATTTCATAATTATCGTCTTTCTCCATCAAATAGTAGAATAGATTGACTTAATGAATAGACTGACTTCTAAAGTCAGTGGGCTTGTCTATGGCAAGTGCCATTAGAAACAACAATAACATGAATAGATATTTTTTCTCAAAATTAAATCTGATTTAGATGCTTGCATAAAATTATAATTTTCATATTATAGCAGTGAAATAGCATACCTTCGCAATAGTAAAGGGAAAAAAATTATTTTACATTTACTTTCCCAAAGTGTAGGAGTAAAAAACAATGTCAATTAGCAAAGTAAATTCTTGGTGGTGAAAATGATAGGAAAAAACTATAATTGTGTAAAAAAAAATTTTTTTCTGAAGGAAGTAGCACACAACCAAATTTCTTTAAAATTGAATTCTTTTTCCTTTTCCATGTCTTTCAACATGAATAATGCAAAGACACTGCATTCAAATATTCTTACTAAGAATGCCATTTTAGAAAATCAATTTTTACGTAAAATGCCTATTGTAAAATAATATTTTGAAAAAGTTTTTTTATGCTCAATTGCAATAGATAGGAATTTTCATGTAATTTCTCCAAAATTATTATATTTTCATCAAACAAATGCTTCATTCGAAGAAAAATGATTAAATATTTTTTCATCAAAGAACAATGTTTTGATGCGTTATCAAGTATCGTTAACTGAGTTAAACAGTAAAGTGCTTCTGAAAATATAAGATTGAAATGACAATGCAATTTTCTTAGTGATATTATTCATGAAGGAGACTTTCTGATTTAGTTCAACGTAAGTCATTTTGAATGCATATAAAATATATTTTATTTAAAATATGACATTGTATTTGAATGTCAGATTTCTCTTTGTAAACAAATGCAATTTTTTTGACTTTTTCTTGCTCATACTTAACCCGAAGAAATGCTTTTTTAAAAGCATTTTCTTCGGATTAATGTATTTGCAACTTGGTAGATTAGGTACATGCCTCCAGGGCAGCACCGCAAGGATGTTTCAAACAGATTGAATAAAAAACTTTATTTTTCTAGTTGTAAAAGAAATAAATTTGGAAAAAAATGCAAATTCTATAACTAATGAAATATTAGGATAATTTTAACGCTTTATCAAGTACAACTAGTGAAGATCCCTTTTATTTCATTATTTCACATAGTTATTAGAATACTAGCCGCCTTTGGCGACCAGTCGGTTCGCCAATCTTAATGTTCGTTTAAATTTTAATAATTAAATGTTTTACGCAATTCCAACTTTAATAGATTCTTCATCAAAATATATTAAAACTTCAAATTTTGATAGTCATATAATTCACTCATAATATTATAAAGGCCTTCAGTCATAACGTAATATGTATCTCTCTAATTTTCTGTTACCTCTCTTAGAATTTATGCTTTAAATTAAAATGGAAAGAATTAATCTGCAATTAATATAATAATATTTTTTACTGAAACAAAGCATTTTTTTATAATATGATTACTGATAACAGAGTCACTGAGCGTTTAAACTTGATGGGCACTAAAGAATATCTTTCTTAATTTATGTAATATCTCAAGAATTTGTCAACAAAATTTTCTCAGATTCATCATGAACAGATCGATTCATTAACAATGTTTAATTTTAAATGCATCAAACACTAAGAAAATAAAATGAATCGTTTAAAATAATCGGTCGAAAACAGGTTTAAAAAAACTACTTAAAAAATGATGTACTTAAAACTGTAAGCATATACAAAAAAATATATAACTAACATAAATACGATTTACTTACAAAAGCATGCAACTAACCTAAAAATAATTTAAATCATCCGTTAATAATGGTTGTCATGACAACAATCAGAACACAATGCGCATGCGTGAATTTTCTTCGCCAGTTATGATAACGCAAATGCGTGAATTTTTCTACGCTAGTTGGGGTGACGCTATGCAGATTATACATTTTTAATTTCCTTTATTCTGTGTTATTTTAATTCAAAAGTACTTCAGAATGAATCTGAAACATGGATTAATTAACAATGTTTAATTTTAAATGCATAAAACATTAAGAAAATAAACAGAATCGTTTGAAATAATCCGCCGAAAAATGTTAACCCTAGCCTTATTACTGTTGGGAGAAAAAAAAATCCGAAGTCTTACTCATTTGGCGGTGGAGAAAATGGAAGATTTTTTTGGCGGGAAAGTTGGCGGTGGGAAAATGGAAGATTCTTTTGGCGGGAAAGTTAGTTTTTAATTAATAATTGAAATTCTAATTAAAAATTCAAAAAAAGGGACCCCAGGTGCACATTCCCGACCTCTAAGGTATACATGTACCAAATTTGGTAGCTGTATGTCAAATGACCTGGCCTGTAGAGCGCCAACACACACACACACACACACACACATTGAGCTTTATTATAAGTATAGATTACCGGAGCAAATTTTTTTTATCATATTGTGTGCAAAAGACTGCTGTATGATGTGGAATCGTAATACTAACAAATCATAATAGTATAATCATAAATATAAAATCATTAATTTTGACAAAATTAATTAAATAAAATAATATACTACATTTGCCTTTCTCTCATCAAACAAGCGGCAAAATGGACAAGGAATGCATTGAGCATACTTGAAAAAGTGAAAAATATGTAACAAAATGTCAATTCTACTTATCAAAGAGTAGAGAAGAGAAGAGATTAATATATTTCTAAGAAGAAGATATTAATATTTTTCTAAGACAATTTTATTGACTATTTTCTTAAAAATTGTTTGAAGTTTATTTAGGTTGATATATTGAGGTTGACAATTTTAATTGTGAAAAGGGAAAACTTTTAATTGTGAAATGTAGAAAATTTTAAATTGAACTTTTTGAAATCTAAAGTTGCAAAATACTATACAAATCAGTTTGCTAAAAGCTATGATTGGGGGATGGGGGATTTTTATTCAAAAATATAATTCTAGGAAAAAAATTTAGCAAACTTGCTTCATCCGCTGATTTTCTGTTTTTGTTTTCTTTTATAGCCTCAGAGAACACTTTATGAGTAATAATATTAAATGTCTTTTTTCTCTTAATAAAGCAACCCTTACGTTCTGTGGAAGTGCGCTAGTGGAGTCTCAAAAGAACACAGGTTTCTTTTCTCCTTTTTGTCAAAAAAGAATCATAAAAAAAGTATCTGCTATGGGAAGCAATGTTGATGATTATTGTAATTTATTTTAAATTCCCCAATCTTCAAAGCGAGATTTTCTGAAAAATAGTGGCATCCGAAATATCGTTTGCGCCTTTTAGATGTCTGAAAATGCAATCTCAGAATTCCTAGAAAGAATTGTAGCTTTATATCTGAAGTAATTGTATTTTATGATATATCTCATTTTATGAAATAATAAAAAAAGCAAATAACTCAAGTTTCACATAATTCTTACAGATAATGAAAAATATGTACTAGAAAGTTTTAATTTGTCTACATAAATTTACTTATATTATGTTAAAAGGTTTACAGAAAATAATTACATAAGCTTTGAATTAAATCTAGACAGTTTCTTTTAAGAAATCTTTTTATGGAAATTTTTAAACATTACGAAATTTTGATCTGTTTGTAATTAATATAAAAAATAATCATTGATCTTACGAAATGCACATAGGTGCTGAATTACAATTATTTAATTGTTATTTAATAAATCAAAATTGTTTAGTTCACTACTACATGCATAAATTATCTCGGTAAACATATAATATATTTTCGATATTTATTCACACCTCGATTTTAGTAAAAACACTCTCGATGTAATTGGTCTCCATTCAGAGAATTTCAATTTAAAATTTTCTGTTTAGTATTAACGGTATTTGTTTTTTGCACTCTATATTGAGGAAGATTCTATTTCACATGTCTAAGTTCCAACAAATTTTCGATACGATACATAGTGATTTCATGTTTTACTGAAAATTTACTAGTATATAATTTTCGTTAGATTGATAAAGACACTGTTATTACTTAAATTCACAAGGGGCCTTACATATAGGAAACTGTTGAATTTAGAAAAAAACATTTAATGATTAAAATGACAATGAAAAAGTTATTAAAACTATTATATGTTTAAATATTAACAGCATTAAAGACAGTAAAAACGATTCAAGTTTCTAGAAAATGTGACAATGGGATTTTAGTTTGGAAAACTTTATGAAACTTGTGTTCTTTCTATTAAATATACCTAAAATAGGATTATATATTTTTTCACAGTTTAGAATAAGTATTAATGTCGATAAACTTAAATGCAAACTTCAGATTTCTTTTTTTCGTTTTTATAACTTTATGTAAAATTTTCTATTGAAAGATTTTTATAATTATTCAGTGGTAAAATTTTGAGCAATAAAAGTTGACTAGATTTTTTTTTTTAATGCAGATATTGAAAAACATAGCTATAAAGTTTGCAATGATAAAATATTCACCATTCACAATACATGAAAAAAAAATAAGAACAATAATTTATTTATAACTATATAATTCATATATAGAGTCATTGATAAACCGATTTTATATAATAATATGGTTGATTTTGGAAATTTTATATCAGTACTTGTAATAATACAAAATGTGTGTATCTCGTCTTACTGCAGATCTGACCATTTGACATAGAATATTAAATTTTGTAAAAATGTATTTTAGATAATGGAAATGTATAACTATGAAATTTTTTTAAAAACTTTTAATGAGAATTTTAGTCAAATAAATATCAAGCGATATTTTAGATGTTCTCTACGAATTACTTCCAAAATATTACTGTAAAAAATAGATTTTTATATCCTTTTAAAATTGAAATAACTTTGTTTTCAATTATGAGATTTTATTTGTTGTGCAGTATTTTTAATGAAATTTGCAGTTTTTTAAAAAATTTTTGATCTTTAAGCAATGCTTTTCATCGATGTAATGAAGTTGAAAACGCTACCATTATTTCATGAAATAATTTATCACGATAATTCCTTTCATTTTGGAGGAAATAAATCCAAAAATATATTCGAAAGACTTCCTGGACACCAAAAGCAGCGAATAACTAAGCAAAAAGAGTAGTTAAGAGCAATGTAAATTTATTTTGCTTTAAACATATTGGAGGAGAAATTTAGTTCCTATTTAGGGAATAAAAGATTGAGAAAACGTAGCAAATGCAACAAAAAATAAGATTTATATGTCTCTTAATTATAATGAAATACTGAGAAAAAATTAATTATCAAGTTTAAACACTTTTAATTAAGACATTCCTGCGCCTTTCAAGCATTGCGAAGAAAGAAGTTAAATATAATAAATGAAAACTGTAATCATCAAAATGTATCATTTGTTAATGAAGATCTTTGAAAAGAAAGGAAATGATACATTCGAAGATTTCAGTGCTTCATTAATTAAAATGATTCAGATATTCAATATAAAAAAATCAAAAAATCTACATAAAAAATTCAGATGATTTTTTTAAAACATAAATAATAGACGATTCTCAAAGAAATTAAGAAAGGGAATAAAATGATTTTAAGATATGCATTTAAAGATTAGTAAATAGAGGTTTTTGTTCGAGATAAAGTGTGGCAGATTTTTGTTTACATAAATTCTAATTTGAAAAGATATCTAAATATAAGTTTCGAGCTATTTAATAAGTGTTATATAATAAAACGATTGCTATATTGTATAATTATAGGTTTATAATAGTATTATTATATAGAATAGGATTAGTGCAATATTATAAAGTGATTAGTATATAATGTCGTAATAGTATATAATGTCGTATAATATTATATATTTTATTTCCATGAGAGAAAAAAAATCTAGTAAATTACATAATTATTTTATTGGCATTGAAATTTACTGCGCAAATTATATTTAATAATTTATAATTATCACATATTTCCATTTTTTTTATATGATTTGCTTTCTTTTGAATCTAAAACGTTTCTTGTAAAAATACTTGCAAAACATTACTTACTACTCTTTCCCTATAAATTCACTGTTTCAATATTATGGAAATATCATAAAACGAAAGAAAAATAAGAAATTCTTGAGAATTTTATGTTCATTCCACCCGATATATATAATACATGCCATATTTAATTTAATCTGTATGTGTTTAATTTTACATTCTAATTAATTATGTAAACAAATGATTTGATGATTTGAAATTGTGTGTTAACAGAAAAGCAATAATAACTTCACTTAAAAGAAGAAAAATTAATAAATTTTATTCTTTGGTCACTCGAAAAGTATAGCTTTTTTTAAAATGAGTATATTTTTAAGGTATCTGTCACATCTTTTTCTAGGTCATTAATAGTTAAATTTATTTATTCTTTTTCAATTAAAATATCATATCATTCATTTAATCTGAATGAATGTTTAAAAACTGAACTTTTTTCAAAACTATCGATATGATTTTATTCATAAAGAAATGTTACTGAATTTCTGCGAAGTTATTACTATCTTGCAGTAAAGAAATATTAGATGTATCAATAATACAGATTCGCTTCAGAAGTTATATTGCAAACAATTTATGCTTATTACAGCAGAAAGTATATTGTATCAATTTTTCTCTGGGTTTATAATTTAAGGGCTATTTTCATAAATATTTCGGTATTACAATTTTCAGAGGGCAGTTTGAAAGACATCTGCATTGTAAAAATCATTGAAATTGATTAGAATTTCTGTTATGTAAAATAATAAGAATCTAAATATACTTAGGAAAGTATATGAATCATTGAAATTGATTAGAATTTCTGTTTTGTAAAACCATAAGAATCTAAATATAATTAGAAAATATTAATAGAAGTGGAGAATTTAAGTTCGTTTTTTTTTTTAGGCAGAATTTTTGCAAGAAACCTCCTTAAGTTTTTTTTTTTTAGCTTAGAATCTTTCATTTCTTCTTGTGAATTCTCTTTGTCTTAAACAACTATTGTTCATTTCATTTGAATGGAGAATATTTCTATTTATAGTTTGAAAATAATTGGAAGGCAAAATAGAAGGCCGTATAGAGAATTTGATTGATTGTAAGAAGCTAAACTAAAGTGAGTAATCAGAAGGAATCTACCATTGTTTCTCTTATTGATAAACAGCCGCACAAAGTTCGTTTCAATGTGTATGCAGAGCAAGTAAGCTAAAGATAAATGGATTGAGTTCCTGAAAGAAAGTCCAATGATTGTCTACGATCATATTGATCTTTGTTCTTGTTCATTACGCACTGATTAATTTAGAAACTAAAGGTTTTGGTAAGGATAGGTATAAAAAGAATCCCCGTACGCTGAAGTTCAGATCAATTTAGGTTTATCAGTTAACTTAGCAAACAGTATTTGAATAATAAATAGTTCTTTTAAGAAATTTCTTACATAACATTTTTCTTTAGTATTATATCAATGATTAGTACCTGCTAAGTTGTTGTTTCCAAATATAGCTAAAGTGAATACGGTGAAGGGATATTTCTACAGTACTGCTAATAATAAAATAAGATTTCTCTCAGATTTCTTTTATTATTTTCTATAATATTCTATATAACTTCAGAAAACCATATGAGTAATAATTGGAATTTTAAAGTTACGGAATCATTTGCTTTTTAACCTAAGGACCAAAGGTTCATAAATTGATTACATGGATGGATGGTCAGCCATTGATATGAATAATTTTCAAGTATATAAAATCCCTTAATATAATTATTATAATTACCTAGGATTTCAAATATTTTTTAGAAAATGTAAAAAAAATGAAGCTATAAATTGTTTATAATTAATTATATAATTGGAAGAAAATAAGTATATAAATGTTTTTAAAGCAATTATCCTAATTTATATATTTCTTTCAGAATAGGTATTTATTATCGAATTGAAATATCTTCAAAATTCCCTTAAAGTTTTCCAAAAGTTAAAGAAAATGTATGTCTTATTGTTTTTGTCTATACCCTGTGCATATTTTCATCCATGTGCATTTCAACCATGTAATTTTAATAAAATTTAACTACAAAAACTGTGAAATGGCATCTATTTATACGTTCACGGTTCGTATTCTTAAACGTTGCCCGGTAAAAGAATAGATAAGAAAGAATTTTTCAATTGTTTTAACATATATTGTATAACAGAAATCGATCGATGTATTAATTAAAAATGCATGGTTTAATAGAAAACTATTTTGGAAACTGCAATTCATTGTACATTTCTATTGGCGCAACTTCAAAACCACTGAAGCATAAATTGAAATCCTATCCTTCATGCATATACACACAAACACATTTGCATATACTATTAAAAGTATATTAAGCCATTCCTGAAATGTTAGAGAGAAAAATTTATAACGATTCGTAATGGATGTCAGGTAACTTATTTCAGGTAACTTATTCCATGTTTGGAAGGAATTTGGAGATGTTGGAAACAAAATTTTTAGAAAATGCAATAATTAAAGCTCTGTCTGTATTAGAACTCGAGATCCGAAATTACTTCTGAATAGTTAAGCCTTCACAGCTATAAGAAAACTAAATAAATTTAAGACGTTGACATGGATTTGAGTTTTCAAAGTGAGTTGATTATCTGTCATTGTGTTATTTAATTAATTACTCTTGGTCCATTTATAAGTGCTGTTCTTTAAGCACATATTCACTATGCTTTATATATATATATATATATATATATATATATATATATATATATATATATATATATATATATATATATATATATATATATATATATAATTTGTGTATGCGTGTTAGATGTCAAAGTGATTTTTATTTCAAAATATATTAGCAGGGAACTGTTTATAAAATTCCAAACTATTTATAAATTGCGAATTGTATGAAAAAAATCTATCAAAATGTCCTAAATAATAAACAGTTAAAGCAAGAGATATCAATTAGACCATGGCAATCTCCGGTAACTGATGCTCAAAGTGAAAAGGTATTTTCAAAATTTTAATAAGAAATTAATAAATATTTTACTGTTTTCCACTGAAACGTCTTATTATATTATCGCACAACAATCTTTATAGATTAACAACTTAAATGCAATGTTTTTTGTAATAATATTTATTTTTGTATTGTGCGTACGGAATATTAAATTTTTTTGTGCATTTTATCTCTTCTCTTTAATTAACAGTTAATTTTAAAAATAAAAATGTGACAAACGGATGAAGCTTAGAATATTATGATGTTGCAATGTTCTGGATAAGTTTTTCGAATATACTTAAACCCTTCATTGTTTCTTTTTTTTCGTAGAATTTTAAATTTAGATTAATAGAATATTCAAAGGTATCCAATCAATCTGGTGGGATTTCAAATTCCCTTTGGATACATTTGAAACTAAAAATGCTTAGTTTAGAATTGCTCGTGATTATTGGTAATATATAACTGTCTATATGTTTGCATTTATAAAAATATTAATTAGTTTTCATAATAAAGTACAGTTAATATACTAACTGCAAAAAAACATATTATTTACACAATTAATAATAATGCAATTTTTATAATGCAATGATCATTATGTAATATATAAATGATCTAGTAAGCAGCATAAAGAAATAACTAACAGAATGATTTGTTTTTCTTGTAAATGTCGAAATAATTAAAAAATATTGATATGATATGATAACAGTAATACTAATATGTAATCAATACTCTTTTCTTTAAAATAATAACATTATTTTATTTCACTTCATGCTGAGAAATATATATTAAAATATTGTATATATTTTATAATTTCATGCCTAAAAGGGAAGACCTGAAAAATGTTACTGATTTTAATTAGATTAACGTTCAAATTTGAAGCTACTCAAGCGTTACTTTAAGCCGGATTATAATTTTAAACTATGATCAGTTGATGAAGGCAACATCCGAGACTGAATTCACTGTCCAAACTTCTGCCTCAATTTGTTACAAGATATTTGACCCAGGAAGTATTTAATATATACCAGATACCCTTACGTTCTAATTGAAAATTATTTACATAATCTCATCTTAAATCATAAATCCGCTGAGAGAGTTACATGTATTTTACAAGAACGTATTGATTTTTTACAGTATCCATCAAGATATTTTTTATTATAATTATGTAGATAGATTATTCTATTAATACGCTTTTAGCTTGAATGCAAGAAAAGAGAATTTTTTTCTTTGCTAAATATTCCATTGATATTTCAGAAGCTAAGCAATTCTTTTTTGTCAAAAAAGGAGACAGTTAAATATCTTTTCTTGAAGCATTCTAATGGGAATATTTAATATATTCCACCGTATTTGCTGTTTTAATTCTATGTAATATTGTAAGTCATATATGTTTAAATTGTCAGGAGATAAATATTTGTCTCGTGAGTCGTATAAATTCTGTATTAAAAATAGTAATAAATACTTAGCAAACTTCCTTAAGAATAATTGAACTGTCTAACTGAAAAATAAACCTTATGAATTATGTATATTCCAATTTTTATATATATTTGTTTTTAAAAGAATCTGTTGAGGAATAAAAACATAACAACAAATACGATCCTTTATCATAAATTTTTTCATCTTAATTATTTCTCTCATCATCTGGAGTTCATTTGTTTTCTTTGAATCATTTACATTTTATCAGTTTTTTTCCATCGAAAACAATCTGAACAGTGTTTGGACTTTTTTTTACATTTTTTTTTTTGCATAGGTCTTTATTTAGAGAAAAAAAATGGAACGTTTGTATTTCAATAGCATTAAATTAAAAAATGGAAATCTTTGTCAGAATTCTTTTTTTTTATTCTCGTAATTCCATTTTTTTCGTTAAGTATTTTTTATCCTTTGTAAATAATTATTTTGTTTTTATTCTTCATTCCTTGTTTCATTTCAAATGATTCCTAAAACTTTCACTTCGCTTTGAAACTGAAGAAATTAAGCTTTTTGATATAAAATTTTATATAATTTCCAAATATGTGTCCATTTTAAATTATTTGTGAAGGACAATTTAATTTCTTCATTATCAAATTATATTGTTATCAAAATCGCTAAATTTTTTTGAGGTTTTTAAAAAAATGTATATTTTTGGGTCCCTTAGAAATTATTTAATTTGCTAAAGTACAAATATCTTATATCATTTTACTGAACCTTTAAAATAATTTCTCTTAAAAGGAAAACGAGGTCTCATTCTCGAATTTATTTTGTTTCTGAATTGACAATTTTTGACATGTAAAGTATTCTTTAAAATAAAAATTTCAAATTAATAGGTAATGTGGAAATTAATAATTTATTATTTAATTTTAATTTTACGATTTTATCTAAAAATTATGAATTAAATTATGAAATTAGTAAAAGGCACGTTGGAAATCTAAACTCTGATTTTAAACTCCAATTACGTGAACCATTCGGAAAAATTTAATTTTTATTATTATCCTTATAATATCCTTTTTGTAGATATCAAAGTAATAAAATTAAATATGATTAAAAATAATTAATAATTTATAAAATATATGTTTTGCATGCCTCAAAAAATTTCTCTTAACATCTTATGTATTTCACACTCAGCAACAATTTCAAAAATAATTTTAATAAAATTAGAAAAATCAAAGAAAATTATGAAAATAGGAAGGGGATTGGAACTTTTAGTCAAAATGTAATTATCGCAATGTACTAATGTTTCAGAATTGATTGGTGTATCATGAATATCCCTTTCAAAAATTTAGTTGTAATTACAGCTATGAAAATGGGGTCACAAGGTGTGTATTTAATATATTAGACTATATGAATATGAATGCAGTAACTGAAATAATTTAAAGCATTATTGCAAAATGTGCTTAAAATATTTTTTTAAAAAATATAAAAATTAGAGAAAAATTTAGTGAAAATAAAATTCAGTTCTTTGAAATTTGAATTGTAAAACGATAAAAAAAATAACTGTTTTTGAGTGATAATATCGAATATTGTTTTAAACATCGATTAATTTTCGATTAAAATCTTGCTAAAACTTATTATTTACATTTCTTTGTGAGCTGATTTTGTCCAAAAATAAATTCATATTAAATTTTATAGATTTAATTCCAAAAATAAACCACGAAAAAGTATATAATCATATACGCCCCAATTTGTAGATATATGTCCGTCTATAATATTCGTTATGAAAATCTATAAAAATATTTGTAAATAAGTATATTTAGAATGTTTCCTTAAAATTGTCTTAATTCACCTCAAATTTTGCAATATATTAATTTATAATACTGTAATTTATTATGATCTTTAACTACTCTGAAATGGTCATAAGCAACATAAGATGTTCAAAAGATATTCAAGGAGAGTCCTTAAAGCCTGCAATTTCTTAATACACTAATTTATTTGCAAAATTAATAATTTTTATTTTCAATCAAAAAAGAAATTTAAAACCCTATTCTTTATAATACGTATTTGCCTGAAAAATAACGGAACTTTTATTTCATTTATCAAGGCAAACTCATATAAGATGCATTAAATTCAATTGATGATGTTTTATTTCACCAGTTCTTCTCCTTAGCCAACCTCTTGTCATCGTTTAATTATATTTACTCGTGTCCTTTCACCTTATTTTTTTTCCACTTATACATTTTTTTCTTTAACATTTCATCGGAAAAAACCCAAAGAAAACCACAATGAAAATAAAGAAGAAAAAATGCTGAGATCCAAGCAGAAAAGAACAAGTCAAAAGGAAATCGATACAATATAACTCATTTGCTCCAGACAGAAACCGGATCAGCTCCTGTCGGTGATTCTTCTAGTAATTGTAAGAGTTTCAGAATACTTTTAACATTTCTTCAAAAAAAAAAATCTTTAATTCTATGTGAAAGTGAATCGAATGTTCGAAAGAAAATATTCAAATGTAATTAGAAGTACAAATAAAAAAAAAATTAATTTAATAGACAACTTAAAGTTTCGTTAAGGAAACACTTATACATTTATATTGCCTCGAGAATACTTCCTAAAGAAATGAAATAATTTTTTTTCAGACGAAATTATATTAGTTTCTTTTCACGTAATGTAAACTTATATTTACAATGTAAACTCTCAAATTCTAATCAAAGCTTGAGAGAGTTAATGAATTCCGAAGTGGGCAGTACCATGCAGTCATTTTTTTAAAGAAAAATTGCAATTAGTTTTCCCTTTCTTCCATGATCAATGATCTATTCTTATATTGCGACTTATTCTCGAAAAATGAGCTCCACTTCTCGATGAGTATTGTTTAAAAACTCTGAAATAACCAAAAAAAAATCTTCTTGGTATGACGATTGCTGCAATTTGTTAACGACACATGATGATTGCAGTTCCTTTTTTATTGCACAGATCTGAAGCTTTTCAAAAGTAATTCAAGAAATTTCGTTAGAAGAATTTTAGAAATCTATAAGTTGATTGAAATAGCAATTATTTCTTAGAAAATAATCATTTTATCAACTTCTGGCAAAAGCAATAAAAAGGCGATTGAATAAATATAATTATTAATTCCATATCAATATATAAAATAGACGTTCTTTTATATAGAATATATATCAATAATAGCAATGAAAATCATTCCCAATTTTTTTTTCATAGATAGAATATCAATATCTTATATATCTCATCGATTTCTAAACACGAACACGACACTGTACATTTTTTATTGCAAAGTTGTGTGACATTTCACATTTAGTGTTCCATTTATAATAGATATATATCACTTAGATAAACACAGATTAGATCAGGATTTCTTTATTTCAGTATCTAGCCTAGGCATTTTAAATCCGAACAGAACATTTTACTTTATGCGCATTATTTTTTTATAAATGAAAATTGCTTTATATGAGTACAATAAAATCCGTTGATATAATTTTAATTTAATAAAACTATATTTATACATTAATTTACTATCTGAAATTATTCACATCATAAATAAAGGTAGTGAAAGGCACAGTTTGAAAAAATTGTTACAATGAAAGAATAAATAAGTGTTATAATACACATTCCAATGCTCTTTCTTACATGCTTTGAAGATTAATCATTCTAGAACTGATTTTGTATTAAATCAGATGCAAAATGAAATTTGTAAAGTTCGTAAAAAGGCTTGTATTCCAGTAAATACTTAATAAATAAAAAGCGAATCAGCATTGCTTTCCTTATCAGTTCTTGATGGGCAGCTATTTACTCTCTCGTAGAATGATATTTAGTGCTTCATTTTAGAAAGAGGAAACCATTATTTACTGAATATTTTGTATTTACTTTTGTGGTGAAATACTTAAAAATTGATAAAGAGATTTCTTTACCTCGCAAACCAATTTAGAAGCATCTTGAGTTTTTAAAAGATACTAATGTTAAAATAAAAAACTAATTTTTTTTTATCTGAGAAGGTAACATTTTC